>NW_027517210.1:0-46988 GCF_048772815.1 Callospermophilus lateralis
TTTCCTTCTGTTCTCTCCTATTTAGATAGATGAATTTCGAACTCTAAATCCAACAGTGGTTTGTAGTAGCTCTTTGAAACTTGACAAAATAAAGGAGTTCTCAGTTTTTTCTCTATGGTTTGTTTCCTCTTAAAGTAGCCCTAGGCACAGACTGTGGAAAAGCACTTTCATTGAGGGAGGTTGCAAAGCTTCTAAGAAATAACGAGTTTCTGAAATACCAGCAAATATTTTTTCACCCAATCTTGATGATACTTGGTGGTAATGATCAGTACACCAATCCCTCTTGGCTCACAAAATTTTGTTCTTCAAGTTTGAAGCGTTCATCTACAGTAGCAGTTTTTATATTTAGGTTTCACTCTGTTCCCTTCCATATAGTTAGATGAATTTGGAACTCTAAATCCAACATGGTTGTAGTAGCTCTTTGAAACTTGACAAAATGAAGGAGTTCTCAGTTTTGTCTCTTTAATTTGTTTCCTCTTCAAGTAGCCATAAGCAGAGACTGTGGAAAAGCACTTTCATTGAGAGGGGTTGCCAAACTTCCAAGAAATTACGAGTTTCCGAAATAACCAGCAAATATTTTTTCACCCAATGTTGATGATACATGGTGGTAATGACAAATACACAAATCCCATATGGCTCACCAAATTTTGTTCTTCTAGGTTGAAGCGTTCGTCTACAGTAGCAGTCTTTATATTTAGGTTTCACTATCTTCTCTCTTATATAGATAGATGAATTTGGAAATCTAAATCCAACATGGTTTGTAGTAGCTCTTTGAAACTTTACAAAATAAAGGAGTTCTCAGTTTTGTCTCCATGGTTTGTTTCCTCTTCAAGTAGCCCTAGGCACAGACTGTGGAAAAGCACTTTCATTGAGAAGGGGTTGCCAACCTTTTAAGAAATAAACGAGTTTCTGAATACCAGCAAATATTTTTTTACCCAATCTTGATGATACTTGTCGGTAATGATGAGTACACCAATCCACTTGGCTCACCAATTTTGTTCTGCTTGGATGAAGCGTTCGTCTACAGTAGTCGTTTTTATATTTAGGTTTCCCTCTCTTCTCTCCTATATAGATAGATGAATTTGGAACTCTAGATCCAACGTGGTTTGTAGTCGCTCTTTGAAACTTGACAAAATAAAGGAGTTCTCAGTTTTGCTCTATCATTTGTTTCCTCTTCAAGTAGCCCTAAGCAGAGACTGTGGAAAAGCACTTTCATTGAAAGGCATTGCCAAGCTTCCAAGAAATTATGAGTTTCTGAAATACCAGCAAATATTTTTTCACTGAATCTTGATGATACGTGGTGGTAATGATGGTCACACAAAATCCGACTTTGCTCACCAAATTTTGTTCTTCTAGGTTGAAGCGTTCGTTTACAGTAGCAGTTCTTATTTTTAGGATTCCCTCTGTTCTCTCCTATATAGATAGATGCATTTGCAACTCTTAATCCAACATGGTTTGTAGTAGCTCTTTGAAAATTGAAAAATAAAGGAGTTTCTCACTTTTGTCTCTATGGTTTGTTTCCTCTTCAAGTAGCCCTAGCACAGACTGTGGAAAGGCACTTTCATTGAGAGGAGTTGCCAAGCTTCTATGAAATAACGAGTTTCCGAAATACCAGCATATATTTTTTCACCCAATCTTGATGACACTTCGTGGTAATGACAAGAACACAAATCCCACTTGGCTCACCAAATTTTGTTCTTCTATTTTTAAGCGTTCTTCTACAGTAGCAGTTTTTATATTTAGGTTTCACTCTGTTCTCTCCTATATAGATAGATGAATTTGGAACTCTAAATCCAAAATGGTTTGTAGTCGCTCTTTGAAACCTGACAAAAAAAAGTAGTTCTCAGTTTTGTTTCCATGGTTTGTTTCCTCTTCAATTAGCCCTAAAGGGGAGACTGTGGAAAAGCACTTTCGTTGAAAGGGGTAGCCAGCTTCCAAGAAATAACGAGTTTCCGAAATACCAGCAAATATTTTTCACCCAATCTTGATGATACTTGGTGGTAATGATCGGTACACAAATCCACTTGACTCACCAAATTTTGTTCTTCTAGGTTGAAGCGTTCTTTTACAGTAACAGTTTATATTTTAGGTTTCCCTCTTTCTCTCCTATATAGATATATGAATTTGGAACTGTAAATCCAACATGGTTTGTAGTAGCTCTTTGAAACTTGACAAAATAAAGGAATTCTCAGTTTTGTCTCTATGATTTGTTTCCTCCCCAAGTAGCCCTAAGCAGAGACTGTGGAAAAGCATTTTCATTGAAAGAGTTGTCAAGCTTCCAAGAAATTACGAGTTTCGAAATACCAGCAAATATTTTTTCACCCAATCTTGATGATACGTGGTGGTGATGATAGATACACAAATCCCACTTGGCTCACCAAATTTTGTTCTTCTAGGTTGAAGCGTTCGTTTACAGTAGCAGTTTATATTTTTAGGTTTCCCACTGTTCTCTCCTATATAGACAGCTGAATTTGGAACTCTAAATCCAACATGGTTTGTAGTAGCAATTTGAAACTTGACAAAATAAAGGACTTCTCAGTTTTGTCTCTATGGCTTGTTCCTCTTCAAGTAGCCCTAGTCATAGACTGTGGAACGCACTTTTATTCAGAGGGGTTGTCATGCTTCCCAGAAATTAAGATTTTCCGAAATACCCAGCACATATTTTTTCACCCAATCTTGATGATACTGGTGGTAATGATCAGTACAAAAAACCAACTTGGCTGACCAAATTGTGTTCTTCTAGGTTGAAGCGTTCATCTACAGTAGTATTTTTTATATGTAGGTTTTACTCTGTTCTCTTCTATATAGATAGATGAATTTGGAACTCTAAATCCAACATGGTTTGTAGTAGCTCTTTGAACCTTGACAAAATAATGTAGTTCTCAGTTTTGTCTCTATGGTTTATTTCCTCTACAAGTAGCCCTATGCAAGACTGTGGAAAAGCACTTTCATTGAGAGGGGTAGCCAAGCTTCTAAGAAATAACAAGTTTCCGAAAAACCAGCAAATATTTTTCACCCAATCTTGATGATACTTGGTGGTAATGATCAGTACACAAATCCCACTTGGCTCACCAAATTGTGTTCTTCTAGGTTGGAGCATTCGTCTAGAGTAGCAGTTTTTATATTTAGGTTTCACTCTGTACTCTCCAATATAGATAGATGAATTTGGAACTCTAAATCCAACATGGTTTGTAGTAGCTCTTTGAAACTTGACAAAATAAAGGAGTTCTCAGTTTTGTCTCTATGGTTTGTTTCCTCTTCAAGTAGCCCTAGGCACAGACTGTGGAAAAGCAATTGCATTGAGAGGGGTTGCCAAGCTTCTAAGAAATAACGAGTTTCCGAAATACTCGCAAATATTTTTCACCCAATCTTGATGATACATGGTGGTAATGATCAGTACACAAATCCCACTTGGCTCACCAAATTTTGTTCTTCTAGGTTGAAGCGTTCTTCTACAGTAGCAGTTTTTGTATTTAGGTTTCCCTCTGTTCTCTCCTATAGAGATAGATGAATTTGGAACTCTAAATCCAACATGGTTTGTAGTAGCTCTTTGAAACTTTACAAAAAAGTAGTTCTCAGTTTTGTCTCTATGGGTTTGTTTCCTCTTCAAGAAGCCCAAAGCAGAGACTGTGGAAAAGCGCATTCACTGATAGGGGTTGCCAAGCATCCAAGAAATTACGAATTTCGAAAATACCAGCAAATATTTTTTCACCCATTCTTGATGATACTTTCTAGTAATGATCAGTACACAAATACCACTTGGCTCACCAAATTTTGTTCTTCTAGGTTGAAGCATTCGTCTACAGTAGCAGTTTTTTTTTTTTTTTTTTTTTTTTTTTAGGTTTCCCTCTGTTCTCCCCTATATAGATAGATGAATTTGGAACTCTAAATCCAACATGGTTTTGTAGTAGCTCTTTGAAACTTGACAAAATAAAGTTGTTCTCAGTTTTGTCTCTGTGGTTTGTTTCTTCTTCAAGTAGCCCTTGTACAGAGTGTGGAAAAGCACTTTCATTGAGAGGGGCTGCCAAGCTTCTAAGAAATAACGAGTTTCCAAAATACCAGCAAATATTTTTTCACCCAATCTCGATGATACTTTCTGGTAATGATCAGTACACAAATCCCACTTGGCTCACCAAATTTTGTTTTTCTAGGTTGAAGCGTTCGTCGGCAGTAGCAGTTTTTATATTTAGATTTCCCTCTGTCCTCTCCTATATAGATAGATGAATTTGGAACTCTAAATCCAACATGGTTTGTAATAGCTGTTTGAAATGACAAAAAAAAGTAGTTCTCAGTTTTGTCTCTATGGTTTGTTTCCTCTTCAAAAAGCCCAAAGCAGAGACTGTGAAAAAGCGCATTCATTGATAGGGGTTGCCAAGCTTCCAAGAAATTACAAATTTCCGAAATACCAGCAAATATTTTTTCACCCAATCTCGATGATACTTGGTGGTAATATGATCAGTACACAAATCCCACTTGACTCACCAAATGTTCTTCTTCTAGGTTGAAGCGTTCGTCTGCAGTAGCAGTTTTTATATTTAGGTTTCCCTCTGTTCTCTCCTATATAGATAGATGAATTTGGAACTCTAAATCCAACATGGTTTGTAGTAGCTCTTTGAAACTTGACAAAATAAAGGAGTTCTCAGTTTTGTCTCTATGGTTTGTTTCCTCTTCAAGTAGCCCTATGCACAGACTGTGGAAAAGCGCTTTCATTGAGAGGTTTTGACAAGCTTCCAAAAAATAACGAGTTTTCGAAATACCAGCAAATATTTTTTCACCCAATTTGATGATACTTGGTGGTAATGATCGGTACATAAATCCCACTTGGTGCACCAAATTTTGTTCTTCTAGTTTTAAGCGTTCGTTTACAGTAGCAGTTTTTATTTTTAGGTTTCACTCTGTTCTCTCTTATATAGATAGATGAATTTGGAACTCTAAATCCAACATGTTTTGTAGTAGCTCTTTGAAACTTGACAGAATAAAGTAGTTCTCAGTTTTTTTTCTAAGGTTTGTTTCCTCTTTAAGTAGCCCTAGGCACAGACAGTGGAAAAGCACTTTCATTGAGAGTGGTTGCCAAGCTTCTAAGAAATAATGAGTTTCGAAATACCAGCAAATGTTTTTTCACCCAATCTTAATGATACGTGGTGGTAATGATCAGGACACAAGTTTCACTTGGCTCACCAAATTGTGTTATTCTAGGTTGAAGCGTTCGTTTACAGTAGCAGTTTATATTTTTAGGTTTCCCACTGTTCTCTCCCTATATAGACAGCTGAATTTGGAACTCTAAATCCAACATGGTTTGTAGTAGCAATTTGAAACTTGACAAAATAAAGGACTTCTCAGTTTTGTCTCTATGGCTTGTTTCCTCTTCAAGTAGCCCTAGTCATAGACTTGTGGAAACGCACTTTTATTCAGAGGGGTTGTCAAGCTTCCCAGAAATTAAGATTTTCCGAAATACCAGCAATATTTTTTCACCCAATCTTGATGATACGTGTTGGTAATGATCAGTACAAAAAACCAACTTGGCTGACCAAATTGTGTTCTTCTAGGTTGAACGTTCATCTACAGTAGTATTTTTTATATGTAGGTTTTACTCTGTTCTCTTCTATATAGATAGATGAATTTGGAACTCTAAATCCAACATGGTTTGTAGTAGCTCTTTGAACCTTGACAAAATAATGTAGTTCTCAGTTTTGTCTCTGTGGTTTGTTTCTTCTTCAAGTAGCCCTTGTACAGAGTGTGGAAAAGCACTTTCATTGAGAGGGGCTGCCAAGCTTCTAAGAAATAACGAGTTTCCAAAATACCAGCAAATATTTTTTCACCCAATCTCGATGATACTTTCTGGTAATGATCAGTACACAAATCCCACTTGGCTCACCAAAATTTTGTTTTTCTAGTTTGAAGCGTTCGTCGGCAGTAGCAGTTTTTATATTTAGATTTCCCTCTGTCCTCTCCTATATAGATAGATGAATTTGGAACTCTAAATCCAACATGGTTTGTAATAGCTGTTTGAAATGACAAAAAAAGTAGTTCTCAGTTTTGTCTCTATGGTTTGTTTCCTCTTCAAAAAGCCCAAAGCAGAGACTGTGAAAAAGCGCATTCATTGATAGGGGTTGCCAAGCTTCCAAGAAATTACAAATTTCCGAAATACCAGCAAATATTTTTTCACCCAATCTCGATGATACTTGGTGGTAATGATCAGTACACAAATCCCACTTGACTCACCAAATTTTCTTCTTCTAGGTTGAAGCGTTCGTCTGCAGTAGCAGTTTTTATATTTAGGTTTCCCTCTGTTCTCTCCTATATAGATAGATGAATTTGGAACTCTAAATCCAACATGGTTTGTAGTAGCTCTTTGAAACTTGACAAAATAAAGGAGTTCTCAGTTTTGTCTCTATGGTTTGTTTCCTCTTCAAGTAGCCCTATGCACAGACTGTGGAAAAGCGCTTTCATTGAGAGGTTTTGACAAGCTTCCAAAAAATAACGAGTTTTCGAAATACCAGCAAATATTTTTTCACCCAATTTGATGATACTTGGTGGTAATGATCGGTACATAAATCCCACTTGGTGCACCAAATTTTGTTCTTCTAGTTTTAAGCGTTCGTTTACAGTAGCAGTTTTTATTTTTAGGTTTCACTCTGTTCTCTCTTATATAGATAGATGAATTTGGAACTCTAAATCCAACATGTTTTGTAGTAGCTCTTTGAAACTTGACAGAATAAAGTAGTTCTCAGTTTTTTTTCTAAGGTTTGTTTCCTCTTTAAGTAGCCCTAGGCACAGACAGTGGAAAAGCACTTTCATTGAGAGTGGTTGCCAAGCTTCTAAGAAATAATGAGTTTTCGAAATACCAGCAAATGTTTTTTCACCCAATCTTAATGATACGTGGTGGTAATGATCAGGACACAAGTTTCACTTGGCTCACCAAATTGTGTTATTCTAGGTTGAAGCGTTCGTTTACAGTAGCAGTTTATATTTTTAGGTTCCCACTGTTCTCTCCTATATAGACAGCTGAATTTGGAACTCTAAATCCAACATGGTTTGTAGTAGCAATTTGAAACTTGACAAAATAAAAGGACTTCACAGTTTTGTCTCTATGGCTTGTTTCCTCTTCAAGTAGCCCTAGTCATAGACTGTGGAAACGCACTTTTATTCAGAGGGGTTGTCAAGCTTCCCAGAAATTAAGATTTTCCGAAATACCAGCACATATTTTTTCACCCAATCTTGATGATACGTGTTGGAATGATCAGTACAAAAAAACCAACTTGGCTGACCAAAATTGTGTTCTTCTAGGTTGAAGCGTTCTCTACAGTAGTATTTTTATATGTAGGTTTTACTCTGTTCTCTTCTATATAGATAGATGAATTTGGAACTCTAAATCCAACATGGTTTGTAGTAGCTCTTTGAACCTTGACAAAATAATGTAGTTCTCAGTTTTGTCTCTATGGTTTATTTCCTCTACAAGTAGCCCTATGCACAGACTGTGGAAAAGCACTTTCATTGAGAGGGGTAGCCAAGCTTCTAAGAAATAACAAGTTTCCGAAAAACCAGCAAATATTTTTTCACCCAATCTTGATGATACTTGGTGGTAATGATCAGTACACAAATCCCACTTGGCTCACCAAATTGTGTTCTTCTAGGTTGGAGCATTCGTCTAGAGTAGCAGTTTTTATATTTAGGTTTCACTCTGTACTCTCCAATATAGATAGATGAATTTGGAACTCTAAATCCAACATGGTTTGTAGTAGCTCTTTGAAACTTGACAAAATAAAGGAGTTCTCAGTTTTGTCTCTATGGTTTGTTTCCTCTTCAAGTAGCCCTAGGCACAGACTGTGGAAAAGCAATTGCATTGAGAGGGGTTGCCAAGCTTCTAAGAAATAACGAGTTTCCGAAATACTCGCAAATATTTTTTCACCCAATCTTGATGATACATGGTGGTAATGATCAGTACACAAATCCCACTTGGCTCACCAAATTTTGTTCTTCTAGGTTGAAGCGTTCTTCTACAGTAGCAGTTTTTGTATTTAGGTTTCCCTCTGTTCTCTCCTATAGAGATAGATGAATTTGGAACTCTAAATCCAACATGGTTTGTAGTAGCTCTTTGAAACTTCACAAAAAAAGTAGTTCTCAGTTTTGTCTCTATGGTTTGTTTCCTCTTCAAGAAGCCCAAAGCAGAGACTGTGGAAAAGCGCATTCACTGATAGGGGTTTCCAAGCTTCCAAGAAATTACGAATTTCGAAAATACCAGCAAATATTTTTTCACCCATTCTTGATGATACTTTCTAGTAATGATCAGTACACAAATACCACTTGGCTCACCAAATTTTGTTCTTCTAGGTTGAAGCATTCGTCTAAAGTAGCAGTTTTTTTTTTTTTTTTAGGTTTCCCTCTGTTCTCCCCTATATAGATAGATGAATTTGGAACTCTAAATCCAACATGGTTTTGTAGTAGCTCTTTGAAACTTGACAAATAAAGTTGTTCTCAGTTTTGTCTCTGTGGTTTGTTTCTTCTTCAAGTAGCCCTTGTACAGAGTGTGGAAAAGCACTTTCATTGAGAGGGGCTGCCAAGCTTCTAAGAAATAACGAGTTTCCAAAATACCAGCAAATATTTTTTCACCCAATCTCGATGATACTTTCTGGTAATGATCAGTACACAAATCCCTCTTGGCTCACCAAATTTTGTTTTTCTAGGTTGAAGCGTTCGTCGGCAGTAGCTGTTTATATATTTAGATTTCCCTCTGTCCTCTCCTATATAGATAGATGAATTTGGAACTCTAAATCCAACATGGTTTGTAGTAGCTGTTTGAAATGACAAAAAAAAAGTAGTTCTCAGTTTTGTCTCTATGGTTTGTTTCCTCTTCAAAAAGCCCAAAGCAGTGACTGTGAAAAAGCGCATTCATTGATAGGGGTTGCCAAGCTTCCAAGAAATTACAAATTTCCGAAATACCAGCAAATATTTTTTCACCCAATCTCGATTATACTTGGTGGTAATGATCAGTACACAAATCCCACTTGACTCACCAAATTTTCTTCTTCTAGGTTGAAGCGTTCGTCTGCAGTAGCAGTTTTTATATTTAGGTTTCCCTCTGTTCTCTCCTATATAGATAGATGAATTTGGAACTCTAAATCCAACATGGTTTGTAGTAGCTCTTTGAAACTTGACAAAATAAAGGAGTTCTCAGTTTTGTCTCTATGGTTTGTTTCCTCTTCAAGTAGCCCTATGCACAGACTGTGGAAAAGCGCTTTCATTGAGAGGTTTTGACAAGCTTCCAAAAAATAACGAGTTTCCGAAATACCAGCAAATATTTTTTCACCCAATTTGATGATACTTGGTGGTAATGATCGGTACATAAATCCCACTTGGTGCACCAAATTTTGTTCTTCTAGTTTTAAGCGTTCGTTTACAGTAGCAGTTTTTATTTTTAGGTTACACTCTGTTCTCTCTTATATAGATAGATGAATTTGGAACTCTAAATCCAACATGGTTTGTAGTAGCTCTTTGAAACTTGACAGAATAAAGTAGTTCTCAGTTTTTTCTCTAAGGTTTGTTTCCTCTTTAAGTAGCCCTAGGCACAGACAGTGGAAAAGCACTTTCATTGAGAGTGGTTGCCAAGCTTCTAAGAAATAATGAGTTTTCGAAATACCAGCAAATGTTTTTTCACCCAATCTTAATGATACGTGGTGGTAATGATCAGGACACAAGTTTCACTTGGCTCACCAAATTGTTTTCTTCTAGGTTGAAGCATTCGTTTACAGTAGCAGTTTATATTTTTAGGTTTCCCACTGTTCTCTCCTATATAGACAGCTGAATTATAACTCTAAATCCAACATGGTTTGTAGTAGCAATTTGAAACTTGACAAAATAAAGGACTTCTCAGTTTTGTCTCTATGGCTTTTTTCCTCTTCAAGTAGCCCTAGTCATAGACTGTGGAAACGCACTTTTATTGAGAGGGGTTGTCAAGCTTCCCAGAAATTACGATTTTCCGAAATACCAGCACATATTTTTTCACCCAATCTTGATGATACGTGTTGGTAATGATCAGTACAAAAAACCCACTTGGCTGACCAAATTGTGTTCTTCTAGGTTGAAGCGTTCATCTACAGTAGTATTTTTTATATGTAGGTTTTACTCTGTTCTCTTCTATATAGATAGATGAATTTGGAACTCTAAATCCAACATGGTTTGTAGTAGCTCTTTGAACCTTGACAAAATAATGTAGTTCTCAGTTTTGTCTCTATGGTTTATTTCCTCTACAAGTAGCCCTATGCACAGACTGTGGAAAAGCACTTTCATTGAGAGGGGTAGCCAAGCTTCTAAGAAATAACAAGTTTCCGAAATACCAGCAAATATTTTTTCACCCAATCTTGATGATACTTGGTGGTAATGATCAGTACACAAATCCCACTTGGCTCACCAAATTGTGTTCTTCTAGGTTGGAGCATTCGTCTAGAGTAGCAGTTTTTATATTTAGGTTTCACTCTGTACTCTCCAATATAGATAGATGAATTTGGAACTCTAAATCCAACATGGTTTGTAGTAGCTCTTTGAAACTTGACAAAATAAAGGAGTTCTCAGTTTTGTCTCTATGGTTTGTTTCCTCTTCAAGTAGACCTAAGCAGAGACTGTGGAAAAGCACTTTCATTGAAAGGGGTTGCCAAGCTTCCAAGAAATTACGAGTTTCCAAAATACCGGCAAATATTTTTTCACCCAATCTGGATGATACATGGTGGTAATGACAAGTACACAAATTCCACTTAGCTCACCAAATTTTGTTCTTCTAGTTTGAAGCTTTCGTTTACAGTAGCAGTTTTTATTTTTAGGTTTCATTCTGTTCTCTCCTTTATAGATAGATGAATTTGGAATTCTAAATCCAACATGGTTTGTAGTAGCTCTTTGAAACTTGACAAATAAAGGAGTTCTCAGTTTTGTCTCTATGGTTTGTTTCCTCTTCAAGTATCCCTAAGCACAGACTGTGGAATAGGACTTTCATTGAGAGGGGTTGCCAAGCTTCTAAGAAATAACGAGTTTCCGAAATACCAGCAAATATTTTTTCACGCAATCTTGATGATATTGGTGGTAATGATCAGTCCACAAATCCCACTTGGCCGACCAAATTTTGTTCTTCTAGGTTGAAGCGTTCGTTTACAGTAGCAGTTTATATTTTTAGGTTTCCCTCTGTTCTCTCCTATATAGACAGCTGAATTTGGAACTCTAAATCCAACATGGTTTGTTGTAGCTCTTTGAAACTTGAAAAATAAAGGAGTTCTCAGGTTTCTCTCTATGGTTTGTTTCCTCTTCAAGTAGCCCTAGGCATAGACTGTGGAAAATCACTTTAATTAGAGGGGTTGACAAGTTTCCCAGAAATTACGTTTTTCCGAAATACCAGCACATATTTTTTCACCCAATCTTGATGATACGTGTTGGTAATGATCAGTACAAAAAACCCACTTGGCAAAACAAATTTTGTTCTTCTAGGTTGAAGCGTTCATCTACAGTAGTATTTTTTATATGTAGGTTTTACTCTGTTCTCTTCTATATAGATAGATGAATTTGGAACTCTAAATCCAACATGGTTTGTAGTAGCTCTTTGAACCTTGACAAAATAATGTAGTTCTCAGTTTTGTCTCTATGGTTTATGTCCTCTACAAGTAGCCCTATGCACAAACTGTGGAAAAGCACTTTCATTGAGAGGGGTAGCCAAGCTTCTAAGAAATAACAAGTTTCCCAAATACCAGCAAATATTTTTTCACCCAATCTTGATGATACTTGGTGTTAATGATCAGTACAAAAATCCCCTTGGCTCACCAAATTGTGTTCTTCTAGGTTGGAGCATTCGTCTAGAGTAGCAGTTTTTATATTTAGGTTTCACTCTGTACTCTCCAATATAGAGAGATGAATTTGGAACTCTAAATCCAACATGGTTTGTAGTAACTCTTTGAAACTTGACAAAATAAAGGAGTTCTCAGTTTTGTCTCTATGATTTGTTTCCTCTTCAAGTAGACCTAAGCAGAGACTGTGGAAAAGCACTTTCATTTAAAGGGGTTTCCAAGCTTCCAAGAAATTACGAGTTTCCAAAATACCGGCAAATATTTTTTCACCCAATTTGATGATACTTGGAGGTAATGATTGGTACACAAATCCCACTTGGCGCACCAAATTTTGTTCTTCTAGTTTTAAGCGTTCGTTTACAGTAGCAGTTTATATTTTAGGTTTCCCTCTGATCTCTCCTATATAGATAGATGAATTTGGAACTCTAAAACCAACATGGTTTGTAGTAGCTCTTTGAAACTTGACAAAATAAAGGAGTTCTCAGTTTTTTCTTTATGATTTCTTTCCTCTTCAAGTAGCCCTAAGCAGAGACTGCGGAAAAGCACTTTCATTTAAAGGGTTGGCCAAGAATCCAAGAAATTACGAGTTTCCGAAATACCAGCAAGTATTTTTTCACCCAATTTGATGATACTTGGTGGTAATGATTGGTACACAAATCCCACTTGGCGCACCAAATTTTGTTCTTCTAGTTTTATGCGTTCGTTTACAGTAGCAGTTTATATTTTTAGGTTTCCCTCTGATCTCTCCTATATAGATAGATGAATTTGGAACTCTAAAACCAACATGGTTTGTAGTAGCTCTTTGAAACTTGACAAAATAAAGGAGTTCTCAGTTTTGTCTCTATGATTTGTTTCCTCTTCAAGTAGCCCTAAGCAGAGTCTGTAGAAAAGCACTATCATTGAAAGGGGTTGCCAAGCTTCCAAGAAATTACGTGTTTCCGAAATACCAGCAAATATTTTTTCACCCAGTCTTGATGATACTTGGTGGTAATGACAAGTACACAAATCCCACTTGGCTAACCAAATTTTGTTCTTCTAGTTTTAAGCATTCGTTTACAGTAGCAGTTTTTATTTTTAGGTTTCACTCTGTTCTCTCTTATATAGATAGATAAATTTGGAACTCTAAATCCAACATGGTTTGAAGTAGCTCTTTGAAACTTGACAGAATAAAGGAGTTCTCAGTTTTGTCTCTAAGGTTTGTTTCCTCTTTAAGTAGCCCTATCCACAGACAGTGGAAAAGCACTTTCATTGAGAGTGGTTGCCAAGCTTCTAAGAAATAATGAGTTTTCGAAATACCAGCAAATGTTTTTTCACCCAATCTTAATGATACGTAATGGTAATGATCAGGACACAAATTTCACTTGGCTCACCAAATTGTGTTCTTCTAGGTTGAAGCGTTCGTTTACAGTAGCAGTTTATATTTTTAGGTTTCCCTCTGTTCTCTCCTATATAGACAGCTGAATTTGGAACTCTAAATCCAACATGGTTTGTAGTAGCTCTTTGAAACTTGACAAAATAAAGGAGTTCTCAGTTTTGTCTCTATGGTTTGTTTCCTCTTCAAGTAGCCCTAGGCATAGACAGTGGAAAAGCACTTTTATTGAGAGGGGTTGTCAAGCTTCCCAGAAATTACGATTTTCCGAAATACCAGCACATATTTTTTCACCCAATCTTGATGATACGTGTTGATAATGATCAGTACAAAAAACCCACTTGGCTGACCAAATTGTGTTCTTCTAGGTTGAAGCGTTCATCTACAGTAGTATTTTTTATATATAGGTTTTACTCTGTTCTCTTCTATATAGATAGATGAATTTGGAACTCTAAATCCAACATGGTTTGTAGTAGCTCTTTGAACCTTGACAAAATAATGTAGTTCTCAGTTTTGTCTCTATGGCTTATTTCCTCTACAAGTAGCCCTATGCACAGACTGTGGAAAAGCACTTTCATTGAGAGGGGTAGCCAAGCTTCTAAGAAATAACAAGTTTCCGAAATACCAGCAAATATTTTTTCACCCAAACTTGATGATATTTGGTGGTAATGATCAGTACACAAATCCAACTTGGCTCACCAAATTGTGTTCTTCTAGGTTGGAGCGTTCGTCTAGAGTAGCAGTTTTTATATTTAGGTTTCACTCTGTACTCTCCAATATAGATAGATGAATTTGGAACTCTAAATCCAACATGGTTTGTAGTAGCTCTTTGAAACTTGACAAAATAAAGGAGTTCTCAGTTTTGTCTCTATGGTTTGTTTCCTCTTCAAGTAGACATAAGCAGAGACTGTGGAAAAGCACTTTCATTGAAAGGGGTTGCCAAGCTTCCAAGAAATTACGAGTTTCCAAAATACCGGCAAATATTTTTTCACCCAATCTGGATGATACATGGTGGTAATGACAAGTACACAAATTCCACTTAGCTCACCAAATTTTGTTCTTCTAGTTTGAAGCTTTCGTTTACAGTAGCAGTTTTTATTTTTAGGTTTCATTCTGTTCTCTCCTTTATAGATAGATGAATTTGGAATTCTAAATCCAACATGGTTTGTAGTAGCTCTTTGAAATTTGACAAATAAAGGAGTTCTCAGTTTTGTCTCTATGGTTTGTTTCCTCTTCAAGTATCCCGAAGCACAGACTGTGGAAAAGCACTTTCATTGAGAGGGTTTGCCAAGCTTCTAAGAAATAACGAGTTTCCGAAATACCAGCAAATATTTTTTCACCCAATCTTGATGATATTGGTGGTAATGATCAGTCCACAAATCCCACTTGGCCCACCAAATTTTGTTCTTCTAGGTTGAAGCGTTCGTCTGCAGTAGCAGTTTTTATATTTAGGTTTCCCTCTGTTCTCTCCTATATAGATAGATGAATTTGGAACTCTAAATCCAACATGGTTTGTAGTAGCTCTTTGAAACTTGACAAAATAAAGGAGTTCTCAGCTTTGTTTCTATGATTTGTTTCCTCTTCAAGTAGCCCTAAGCAGAGACTATGGAAAAGCACTTTCATTGAAAGGGGTTGCCAAGCTTCCAAGAAATTACGAGTTTCTGAAATACCAGCAAATATTTTTTCACACAATCTTGATGATACGTGGTGGTAATGAGAAGCACACAAATCCCACTTGGCTCACCAATTTAGTTCTTCTAGGTTGAAGCTTTCGTTTACAGTAGCAGTTTTTATTTTTAGGTTTCACTCTGTTCTCTCCTATATAGATAGATGAATTTGGAACTCTAAATCCAACATGGTTTGTAGTAGCTCTTTGAAACTTGACAAATAAAGGAGTTCTCAGTTTTGTCTCTATGGTTTGTTTCCTCTTCAAGTATCCCTAAGCACAGACTGTGGAAAAGCACTTTCATTGAGAGGGGTTGCCAAGCTTCTAAGAAATAACGTGTTTCCGAAATACCAGCAAATATTTTTTCACCCAATCTTGATGATATTGGTGGTAATGATCAGTCCACAAATCCCACTTGGCCCACCAAATTTTGTTCTTCTAGGTTGAAGCGTTCGTTTACACTAGCAGTTTATATTTTTAGGTTTCCCTCTGTTCTCTCCTATATAGACAGCTGAATTTGGAACTCTAAATCCAACATGGTTTGTAGTAGCTCTTTGAAACTTGACAAAATAAAGGAGTTCTCAGTTTTGTCTCTATGGTTTGTTTCCTCTTCAAGTAGCCCTAAGCAGTGTCTTTTGAAAAGCACTTTCATTGAAAGGGGTTGCCAAGCTTCCAAGAAATTACCAGTTTCCGAAATACCAGCAAATATTTTGTCACCCAGTCTTGATGATACTTGGTGGTAATGACAAGTACACAAATCCCACTTAGCTAACCAAATTTTGTTCTTCTAGGTTGAAGTGTTCGTTTACACTAGCAGTTTTCTTTTTTAGGTTTCACTCTGTTCTCTCCTATATAGATAGTTGAATTTGGAACTCTAAATCAAACATGGTTTGCAGTAGCTCTTTGAAACTTGACAAAATAAAGGAGTTCTCAGTTTTGTCTCTATGGTTCGTTTCCTCTTCAAATAGCCTTAGGCACAGACTGTGGAAAAGCACTTTCATTGAGAGGTGTTGCCAAGCTTCTAAGAAATAACGAATTTCTGAAATACCAGCAAATATTTTTTCACCCAATCTTGATGATACTTGGTGGTAATGATCAGTCCACAAATCCCACATGGCTCACAAATTTTGTTCTTCTAGGTTTAAGCCTTCGTTTACAGTAGCAGTTTTTATTTTTGGTTTCATTCTGTTCTCTTCTGTTTAGATAGCTGAATTTGGAACTCTAAATCCAACATGGTTTTTAGTAGCTCTTTGAAACTTGACAAATAAAGGAGTTCTCAGTTTTGTCTCTATGATTTGTTTCCTCTTCAAGTAGCCCTAAGCAGAGACTGTGGAAAAGCACTTTCATTGAAAGGGGTTGCCAAGCTTCCAAGAAATTCCGTGTTTCCGAAATACCAGCAAATATTTTTTCACCCAATCTTGATGATATTGGTGGTAATGATCAGTCCACAAATCCCACTTGGCCCACCAAATTTTGTTCTTCTAGGTTTAAGCGTTCGTCTACAGTAGCAGTTATTATATGTAGGTTTCAATCTGTTCTCTCTTATATAGATAGATGAATTTGGAAGTCTAAATCCAACATGGTTTTTAGTAGCTCTTTGAAACTTGACAGAATAAAGGAGTTCTCAGTTTTGTCTTTATGATTTGTTTCCTCTTCAAGTAGCCCTAAGCAGAGACTGCGGAAAAGCACTTTCATTGAAAGGGTTGGACAAGATTCCAAGAAATTACGAGTTTCCGAAATACCAGCAAGTATTTTTTCACCCAATTTGATGATACTTGGTGGTAATGATCGGTACACAAATCCCACTTGGCGCACCAAATTTTGTTCTTCTAGTTTTAAGCGTTCGTTTACAGTAGCAGTTTATATTTTAGGTTTCCCTCTGATCTCTCCTATATAGATAGATGAATTTGGAACTCTAAAACCAACATGGTTTGTAGTAGCTCTTTGAAACTTGACAAAATAAAGGAGTTCTCAGTTTTGTCTCTATGATTTGTTTCCTCTTCAAGTAGCCCTAAGCAGAGTCTGTGGAAAAGCACTTTCATTGAAAGGGGTGGCCAAGCTTCCAAGAAATTACGTGTTTCCGAAATACCAGCAAATATTTTTTCACCCAGTCTTGATGATACTTGGTGGTAATGACAAGTACACAAATCCCACTTGGCTAACCAAATTTTGTTCTTCTAGGTTGAAGCGTTCGTTTACAGTAGCAGTTTTTATTTTTAGGTTTCACTCTGTTCTCTCTCATATAGATAGATGAATTTGGAAGTCTAAATCCAACATGGTTTTTAGTAGCTCTTTGAAACTTGACAGAATAAAGGAGTTCTCAGTTTTGTCTTTATGATTTGTTTCCTCTTCAAGTAGCCCTAAGCAGAGACTGCGGAAAAGCACTTTCATTGAAAGGGTTGGACAAGATTCCAAGAAATTACGAGTTTCCGAAATACCAGCAAGTATTTTTTCACCCAATTTGATGATACTTGGTGGTAATGATCGGTACACAAATCCCACTTGGCGCACCAAATTTTGTTCTTCTAGTTTTAAGCGTTCGTTTACAGTAGCAGTTTATATTTTAGGTTTCCCTGTGATCTCTCCTATATAGATAGATGTATTTGGAACTCTAAAACCAACATGGTTTGTAGTAGCTCTTTGAAACTTGACAAAATAAAGGAGTTCTCAGTTTTGTCTCTATGATTTGTTTCCTCTTCAAGTAGCCCTAAGCAGAGTCTGTGGAAAAGCACTTTCATTGAAAGGGGTTGCCAAGCTTCCAAGAAATTACATGTTTCCGAAATACCAGCAAATATTTTTTCACCCAGTCTTGATGATACTTGGTGGTAATGACAAGTACACAAATCCCACTTGGCTAACCAAATTTTGTTCTTCTAGGTTGAAGCGTTCGTTTACAGTAGCAGTTTTTATTTTTAGGTTTCACTCTGTTCTCTCTTATATAGATTGATGAATTTGGAACTCTAAATCCAACATGGTTTGTAGTAGCTCTTTGAAACTTGACAGAATAAAGGAGTTCTCAGTTTTGTCTCTAAGGTTTGTTTCCTCTTTAAGTAGCCCTAGGCACAGACAGTGGAAAAGCACTTTCATTGAGAGTGGTTGCCAAGCTTCTAAGAAATAATGAGTTTTCGAAATACCAGCAAAAGTTTTTTCACCCAATCTTAATGATACATGTTGGTAATGATCAGGACACAAATTTCACTTGGCTCACCAAATTGTGTTCTTCTAGGTTGAAGCGTTCGTTTACAGTAGCAGTTTATATTTTTAGGTTTCCCTCTGTTCTCTCCTATATAGACAGCTGAATTTGGAACTCTAAATCCAACATGGTTTGTAGTAGCTCTTTGAAACTAGACAAAATAAAGGAGTTCTCAGTTTTGTCTCTATGGTTTGTTTCCTCTTCAAGTAGCCCTAGGCATAGACTTTGGAAAAGCACTTTTATTGAGAGGGGTTGTCAAGATTCCCAGAAATTACGATTTTCCGAAATACCAGCACATATTTTTTCACCCAATCTTGATGATACGTGTTGGTAATGATCAGTACAAAAAACCCACTTGGCTGACCAAATTGTGTTCTTCTAGGTTGAAGCGTTCATCTACAGTAGTATTTTTTATATGTAGGTTTTACTCTGTTCTCTTCTATATAGATAGATGAATTTGGAACTCTAAATCCAACATGGTTTGTAGTAGCTCTTTGAACCTTGACAAAATAATGTAGTTCTCAGTTTTGTCTCTATGGTTTAATTCCTCTACAAGTAGCCCTATGCACAGACTGTGGAAAAGCACTTTTTTGAGAGGGGTAGCCATACTTCTAAGAAATAACAAGTTTCCGAAATACCAGCAAATATTTTTTCACCCAATCTTGATGATACTTGGTGGTAATGATCAGTACACAAATCCCACTTGGCTCACCAAATTGTGTTCTTCTAGGTTGGAGCGTTCGTCTAGAGTAGCAGTTTTTATATTTAGGTTTCACTCTCTACTCTCCAATATAGATAGATGAATTTGGAATTCTAAATCCAACATGGTTTGTAGTAGCACTTTGAAACTTGACAAAATAAAGGAGTTCTCAGTTTTGTCTCTATGGTTTGTTTCCTCTTCAAGTAGACCTAAGCAGAGACTCTGGAAAAGCACTTTCATTGAAAGGGGTTGCCAAGCTTCCAAGAAATTACGAGTTTCCAAAATACCGGCAAATATTTTTTCACCCAATCTGGATGATACATGGTGGTAATGACAAGTACACAAACTCCACTTAGCTCACCAAATTTTGTTCTTTTAGGTTGAAGCTTTCATTTACAGTAGCAGTTTTTATATTTAGGTTTCATTCTGTTCTCTCCTTTATAGATAAATGAATTTGGAATTCTAAATCCAACATGGTTTGTAGTAGCTCTTTGAAACGTGACAAAATAAAATAGTTCTCAGTTTTATCTCTTTGGTTGTTTCCACTTCAAGTAGCCGTAAGCAGAGACTGTGGAAAAGCAGTTTCATTGAAAGGGGTTGCCAAGCTTCCAAGAAATTACGAGATTCTGAAATACCAGCAAATATTTTTTCACCCAATCTTGATGATACGTGGTGGTAATGATCAGTACAAAAAACCCACTTGGCTGACCAAATTGTGTTCTTCTAGGTTGAAGCATTCGTCTATAGTAGCAGTTTTTATATGTAGGTTTCACTCTGTTCTCTTCTATATAGATAGATGATTAGGAACTCTAAATTCAACATGGTTTGTAGTAGCTCTTTGAAACTTGTCAAAAGAAAGTAGTTCTCAGTTGTGTCTCTATGGTTTATTTCCTCATCAACTAGCCCTAGGCACAGACTGTGGAAAAGGACTTTCATTGAGAGGGGTTGCCAAGCTTCCAAAAAATAACGGGTTTCCAAAATACCAGCAAATATTTTTTCACCCAATTTGATGATACTTGGTGGTAATGATCGGTACACAAATCCCACTTGGCGCACCAAATTTTGTTCTTCTAGTTTTAAGCGTTCGTTTACAGTAGCAGTTTATATTTTTAGGTTTCCCTCTGTTCTCTCTTATATAGATAGATGAATTTGGAACTCTAACACCAACACGGTTTGTAGTAGCTCTTTGAAACTTGACAAAATTAAGGAGTTCTCAGTTTTGTCTCTATGATTTGTTTCCTCTTCAAGTAGCCCTAAGCAGAGTCTGTGGAAAAGCACTTTCATTGAAAGGGTTTGCCAAGCTTCCAAGAAATTAGGTGTCTCCGAAATACCAGCAAATATTTTTTCACCCAGTCTTGATGATACTTGGTGGTAATGACAAGTACACAAATCCCACTTGGCTAACCAAATTTTGTTCTTCTAGGTTGAAGCGTTCGTTTACAGTAGCAGTTTTTATCTTTAGGTTTCACTCTGTTCTCTCTTATATAGATAGATGAATTTGGAACTCTAAATCCAACATGGTTTGTAGTAGCTCTTTGAAACTTGACAAAATAAAGGAGTTCTCAGTTTTGTCTCTATGGTTTGTTTCCTCTTCAAGTATCCCTAGGCACAGACTGTGGAAAAGCACTTTTATTGAGAGGGGTTATAAAGCTTCCCAGAAATTACGATTTTCCGAAATACCAGCACATATTTTTTCACCCAATATTGAAGATACGTTTTGGTAATGATCAGTACAAAAAACCCACTTGGCTGACCAAATTGTGTTCTTCTAGGTTGAAGCGTTCATCTACAGCAGTATTTTTTATATGTAGGTTTTACTCTGTTCTCTTCTATATAGATAGATGAATTTGGAACTCTAAATCCAACATGGTTTGTAGTAGCTCTTTGAACCTTGACAAAATAATGTAGTTCTCAGTTTTGTCTCTATGGTTTATTTCCTCTACAAGTAGCCCTATGCACAGACTGTGGAAAAGCACTTTCATTGAGAGGGGTAGCCAAGCTTCTAAGAAATAACATGTTTCCGAAATACCAGCAAATATTTTTTCACCCAATCTTGATGATACTTGGTGGTAATGATCAGTACACAAATCCACCTTGGCTCACCAAATTGTGTTCTTCTAGGTTGGAGCGTTCGTCTAGAGTAGCAGTTTTTATATTTAGGTTTCACTCTGTACTCTCCAATATAGATAGATGAATTTGGAACTCTAAATCCAACATGGTTTGTAGTAGCTCTTTGAAACTTGACAAAATAAAGGAGTTCTCAGTTTTGTCTCTATGGTTTGTTTCCTCTTCAAGTAGACCTAGGCAGAGACTGTGAAAAAGCACTTTCATTGAAAGGGGTTGCCAAGCTTCCAAGAAATTACGAGTTTCCAAAATACCGGCAAATATTTTTTCACCCAATCTGGATGATACATGGTGGTAATGACAAGTACACAAATTCCACTTAGCTCACCATATTTTGTTCTTCTAGTTTGAAGCTTTCGTTTACAGTAGCAGTTTTCATTTTTAGGTTTCATTCTGTTCTCTCCTTTATAGATAGATGAATTTGGAATTCTAAATCCAACATGGTTTGTAGTAGCTCTTTGAAACTTGACAAATAAGGGGTTCTCAGTTTTGTCTCTATGGTTTGTTTCCTCTTCAAGTATCCCTAAGCACAGACTGTGGAAAAGTACTTTCATTGAGAGGGGTTGCCAAGATTCTAAGAAATAACAGGTTTCCGAAATACCAGCAAATATTTTTTCACCCAATCTTGATGATATTGGTGGTAATGATCAGTCCACAAATCCCACTTGGCCCACCAAATTTTGTTCTTCTAGGTTTAAGCGTTCGTCTACAGTAGCAGTTTTTATATGTAGGTTTCAATCTGTTCTCTCCTATATAGATAGATGAATTTGGAACTCTAAAACCAACATGGTTTGTAGTAGCTCTTTGAAACTTGACAAAATAAAGGAGTTCTCAGTTTTGTCTCTATGATTTGTTTCCTCTTCAAGTAGCCCTAAGCAGAGTCTGTGGAAAAGCACTTTCATTGAAAGGGGTTCCCAAGCTTCCAAGAAATTACGTGTTTCCGAAATACCAGCAAATATTTTTTCACCCAGTCTTGATGATACTTGGTGGTAATGACAAGTACACAAATCCCACCTGGCTAACCAAATTTTGTTCTTCTAGGTTGAAGCGTTCATTTACAGTAGCAGATTTTATTTTTAAGCGTTCGTTTACAATAGCAGTTTATATATTTAGGTTTCACTCTGTTCTCTCTTATATAGATAGATGAATTTGGAACTCTAAATCCAACATGGTTTGTAGTAGCTCTTTGAAACTTGACAAAATAAAGAGTTCTCAGTTTTGTCTCTATGGTTTGTTTCCTCTTCAAGTAGCCCTAGGCATATACTGTGGAAAAGCACTTTTATTGAGAGGGGTTATCAATCTTCCCAGAAATTACGATTTTCCGAAATACCAGCACATATTTTTTCACCCAACATTGATGATACGTGTTGGTAATGATCAGTACAAAAAACCCACTTGGCTGACCAAATTATGTTCTTCTAGTTTGAAGCGTTCATCTACAGTAGTATTTTTTATATGTAGGTTTTACTCTGTTCTCTTCTATATAGATAGATGAATTTGGAACTCTAAATTCAACATGGTTTGTAGTAGCTCTTGAACTTTGAAAAAATAATGAAGTTCTCAGTTTTGTCTCTATGGTTTATTTCCTCTTCATGTATCCCTAAGCACAGACTGTGTTAAAGCACTTTCATTGAGAAGGGTTGCCAAGCTTCTAAGAAATAACGAGTTTCCGAAATACCAGCAAATATTTTTTCACAGAATCTTGATGATATTGGTGGTAATTATTAGTCCACAAATCCCACTTGGGATGATACTTGGTGGTTATGATCGGTAAAGAAATTCAACTTGATTCAACAAATTTTGTTCTTCTAGTTTGAAGCGTTCGTTTATACAGTACCACTTTATATTTTTAGGTTTCCCTTTGTTCTCTCCTATATAGGTAGCTGAATTTGGAACTCTAAATCCAACATGGTTTGTAGTAGCTCTTTGAAACTTGACAAAATAAAGGAGTTCTCAGTTTTGTCTCAATGGTTTTTTCCTCTTCTATTAGCCCTAGGCACACACTGTGGAAAAGCACTTTAATTGAGAGGGGTTGCCAAGCTTCTAAGAAATAACGAGTTTCCGAAATACCAGCAAATATTTTTTCACCCAATTTGATGACACTTGGTGGTAATGATCGGTACACAAATCCCACTTGGTGCACCAAATTTTGTTCTTCTACTTTTAAGCGTTCGTTTACAATAGCAGTTTATATATTTAGGTTTCCCTCTGTTCTCTCCTATATAGATAGATGAATTTGGAACTCTAAATCCAACATGGTTTGTAGTAGCTCTTTGAAACTTGACAAAAAAAAGTAGTTCTCAGTTTTGTCTCTATGGTTTGTTTCCTCTTCAAGTAGCCCTAAGCCGAAACTGTGGAAAAGCACTTTCATTGAAAGGGGTTGCCAAGCTTCGAAGAAATTACGATTTTCCGATATACCAGCAAATATTTTTTCACCCAATCTGGATGATTCGTGGTGGTAATGACAAGTACACAAATCCCACTTGGCTCACCAAATTTTGTTCTTCTAGGTTGAAGCGTTCGTCTTCAGTAGCAGTTTTTACATTTAGGATTCACTGTTCTATATAGATAGATGAATTTGGAACTCTAAATCCAACATGGTTAGTAGTAGCTCTTTGAAACTTGACAAAATAACGGAGTTCTCAGTTTTGTCTCTATGGTTTGTTTCCTCTTTAAGTAGCCCTAGGCACAGACTGTGGAAAAGCACTTTCATTGAAAGGGGTTGCCAAGCTTCCAAGAAATAAATAGCTTCCGAAATACCAGCAAATATTTTTTCACCCAATCTTGATGATACTTGATGGTAATGATCAGTACACAAATACCACTTGACTCACCAAATTTTGTTCTTCTAGTTTGAAGTGTTCGTTTACAGTAGCAGTTTATATTTTTACGTTTCCCTCTGTTTTCTCCTACATAGATAGATGAATTTTTAACTCTAAATCCAACATGGTTTGTAGTAGCACTTTGAAACTTGAAAAAAAAGTAGTTCTCAGTTTTGTCTCTATGGTTTGATTCCTCTTCAAGTAACCCTAAGCAGAGACTTAGGAAAAGCGCTTTCATTGAAAGGCGTTGCCAAGCTTCCAAGAAATTACGAATTTCCGAAATGCCAGCAAATATTTTTTCACCCAATCTTGATGATACGTGGTGGTAATGACCAATACACAAATCCCACTTGGCTCACCAAATTTTTTTCTTCTAGGTTGAAGCGTTCGTTTACAGTAGCAGTTTTATTTTTAGGTTTTTCTCAAATCTCTCCTATAGAGATAGATGAATTTGGAACTCTAAATCCAACATGGTTTGTAGTAGCTCTTTGAAACTTGACAAATAAAGGAGTTCTCAGTTTTGTCTCTATGGCTTGGTTCCTCTTCAAGTAGCCCTAGGCACAGACTGTGGAAAAGCACTTTCCTTGAGAGGGGTTGCCAAACTTGTAAGAAATAACGAGTTTCTGAAATACCAGCAAATATTGTTTCACCCAATATTGATGATACTTGGTGGTAATGATCAGTACACAAATCCCATTTGGCTCAACAAAATTTTGTTCTTCTAGGTTGAAGCGTTCGTCTACAGTAGCAGTTTTTGTATTTAGGTTTCCCTCTGTTCTCTCCTATATAGATAGATGAATTTGAAACTCTAAATCCAACATGGTTTGTAGTAGCTTTTGAAACTTGACAAAATAAAGGATTTCTCAGTTTTGTCTCTATGGTTTGTTTCCTCTTCAAGTAGCCCCTAGGCACAGACTGTGGAAAAGCGCTTTATTTGAAAGGTGTTGCGAAGTTTCCAAGAAATTACGAATTTCCGAACTACCAGCAAATATTTTTTCACCCAATCTTGATGATACGTGGTGGTAATGACAAGTACACAAATCCCACTTGGCTCACCAAATTTTGTTCTTCTAGGTGAAGCGTTCATTTACAGCAGCAGTTTTTATTTTTAGGTTTCACTTTGTTCTCTCCTATATAGATCAATTAATTTGCAACTCTAAATCCAAAATGTTTGTAGTAGATCTTTGAAACTTGACAAAACAAAGGAGTTCCCAGTTTTGTCCCTATGGTTTGTTTCCTCTTCAAGTACCCCTTGGCACCAGACGGTGGAAAAGCACTTTCATTGAGAGGGGTTGCCAAGCTTCTAAGAAATAACGAGTTTCCGTAATACCAGCAAATATTTTTTCACCCAATCTTGATGATACATGGTGGTAATGATCAGTACACAAATCCCACTTGGCTCACCAAATTTTGTTATTCTAGGTTAAGCGTTCATCTAAAGTAGCACTTTTTACATTTAGGTTTCACTGTTCTCTCCTATATAGATAGATGAATTTGGAACTCTAAATCCAACATGGTAAGTAGTAGCTCTTTGAAACTTGACAAAATAAAGGAGTTCTCAGATTTGTCACTATGGTTTGTTGTCTTCAAGTAGCCCTAGTCACAGTCTGTGGAAAAGCACTTTCATTGAGAGGGTTACAAAGCTTCTAAGAAATAACGAGTTTCTGAAATACCAGCAAATATTTTTTCACCCAATCTGGATGATTCGTGGTGGTAATGACAAGTACAAAATCCCACTTGGCTCACCAAATTTTGTTCTTCTAGGTTGAAGCGATCGTCTACAGTAGCAGTTTTTACATTTAGGTTTCACTGTTCTCTCCTATATAGATAGATGAATTTGGAACTCTAAATCCAAAATGGTTAGTAGTAGCTCTTTGAAACTTGACAAAATAACGGAGTTCTCAGTTTTGTCACTATGGTTTGTTTCCTCTTCAAGTATCCCTAGGGACAGACTGAGGAAAAGCACTGTCATTGAAAGGGGTTGCCAAGCTTCCAAGAAATAACTAGCTTCCGAAATACCAGCAAATATATTTTCACCCAATCTTGATGATACTTGGTGGTAATGATCGGTACTCAAATACCACTGACTCACCAAATTTTGTTCTTCTAATTTGAAGTGTTCCTTACAGTAGCAGTTATATTTTTAGGTTTCCCTCTGTTCTCTCCTACAGAGATAGATGAATTTTTAACTCTAAATCCAACATGGTTTGTAGTAGCACTTTGAAACTTGACAAAAAGTAGTTCCCAGTTTTGTCTCTATGGTTTGTTTCCTCTTCAAGTCACCCTAAGCAGAGACTTAGGAAAAGCGCTTTCATTGGAAGGGGTTGCCAAGCTTCCAAGAAATTACGAATTTCCGAAATGCCAGCAATATTTTTTCACTCAATCTTGATGATACGTGGTGGTGATGACAAATACACAAATCCCACTTGGCTCACCAAATTTTTTTCTTCTAGGTTGAAGCGTTCGTTTACATTAGCAGTTTATATTTTTAGGTTTTCCCTCTAATCTCTCCGATATAGATAGCTGAATTTGGAACTCTAAATCCAACATGGTTTGTAGTAGCTCTTTGAAACTTGGCAAAATAAAGTAGTTCTCAGTTTTGTTTCTATGGTTTGTTTCCTCTTAAAGTAGCCCTAGGCACAGACTGTGGAAAAGGACTTTAATTGAGAGGGGTTGCCAAGCTTCTAAGAAATAACGAGTTTCCGAAATACCAGCAAATATTTTTCACCCAATCTTGATGATACTGGTGTAATGATCAGTCCACAAATCCCACTTGGCCCACCAAATTTTGTTCTTCTAGGTTTAAGCGTTCGTCTACAGTAGCAGTTTTTATATGTAGGTTTCAATCTGTTCTCTCCTATATAGATAGATGAATTTCTAACTCTAAATCCAACATGGTTTGTAGTAGCTCTTTGAAACTTGACAAAATAAAGGAGTTCTCAGGTTTGTCTCTATGGTTTGTTTCCTCGTCAAGTAGCCCTAAGCAGAGACTGTGGAAAAGCACTTTCATTGAAAGGGGTTGCCAAGCTTCCAAGAAATAACGAGTTTCCGAAAATACCAGCAAATATTTTTTCACCCAGTCTTGATGATACTTGGTGGTAATGACAAGTACACAAATCCCACTTGGCTTACCAAATTTTTTTCTTCTAGGTTTAAGCGTTCATTACAGTAGCAGATTTAATTATTGGTTTCAATCTGTTCTCTCTTATACACATAGATGAATTTGGAACTCTAATTCAAACATGGTTTGTAGTAGCTCTTTGAAACTTGACAAAATAAAGTAGTTCTCACTTTTGTCTCTATGGTTTTGTTTCCTCTTCAAGTAGCCCTAGGCACAGACTGTGGAAAAGCACTTTCATTGAAAGGGGTTGCCAAGCTTCCAAGAAATAAGGAGTTTCTGATAAACCAGCAAATATTTTTTTCACCCAATCTTGATGATACTTGGTGGTTATGATCGGTAAAGAAATTCAACTTGATTCAACAAATTTTGTTCTTCTAGTTTGAAGCGTTCGTTTATGCAGTACCACCTTATATTTTTAGGTTTCCCTTTGTTCTCTCCTATATAGGTAGCTGAATTTGGAACTCTAAATCCAACATGGTTTGTAGTAGCTCTTTGAAACTTGACAAAATAAAGGAGTTCTCAGTTTTGTCTCAATGGTTTTTTCCTCTTCTATTAGCCCTAGGCACACACTGTGGAAAAGCACTTTAATTGAGAGGGGTTGCCAAGCTTCTAAGAAATAACGAGATTACGAAATACCAGCAAATATTTTTTCACCCAATCTTGATGATACTTGGTGGTAATGATCAGTCCACAAATCCCACTTGGCTCACCAATTTTTTTTCTTCTAGGTTTAAACGTTCGTCTACAGTAGCAATTTTTATGTTTAGGTTTCACTCTGTTCTCTCTTATATAGATAGATGAATATGGAACTCTAAATCCAACATGGTTTGTAGTAGCTCTTTGAAACTTGACAAAATAAAGTAGTTCTCAGTTTTGTCTCTATGGTTTGTTTCCTCTTCAAGTAGACCTAGGCACCGACTGTGGAAAAGCACTTTCATTTATAGGGGTTGCCAAGCTTCCAAGAAATAATGAGTTTCCGAAATACCAGCAAATATTTTTTCACCCAATCTTGATGATACTTGGTGGTAATGATCGGTACAGAAATTCCACTTGATTCAACAAATTTTGTTCTTCTAGTTTGAAGTGTTCGTTTATACAGTACCACTTTATATTTTTAGGTTTCCCTCTGTTCTCTCCTATATAGATAGCTAAATTTGGAACTCTAAATCCAACATGGTTTGTAGTTCCTCTTTGAAACTTGTCAAATAAAAGTAGTTCTCTGTTTTGTCTCTATGATTTGTTTCCTCTTCAAGTAGCCCTAAGCAGAGACTGTGGAAAAGCACTTTCATTGAAAGGAGTTGCCAAGCTTCCAAGAAATTACGAGTTTTCGAAATAGGAGCAAATTCTTTTTCACCCAATCTTGATGATAGGTGGTGGTAATGACAAGTACACAAATCCCACTTGGCTCACCAAATTTTGTTCTTCTAGGTTGAAGCGTTCGTTTACTGTAGCAGTTTTTATTTTTAGGTTTCACTTTGTTCTCTCCTATATAGATGGATGAATTTGGAACTCTAAATCCAACATGGTTTATAGTAGC
Organism: Callospermophilus lateralis; assembly: GCF_048772815.1. NCBI lineage: Eukaryota > Metazoa > Chordata > Mammalia > Rodentia > Sciuridae > Callospermophilus > Callospermophilus lateralis. The sequence goes on from NW_027517210.1 coordinate 28,355, forward strand.
TCTTTGAAACTTGACAAAATAAAGGAGTTATCAGTTTGTCTCTATGCTTTTTTTTCCTCTTCAAGTAGCCCTATGCACAGACTCTGGAAAAGCACATTCCTTGAAAGGGTTTGCCAAGCTTACAAGAAATAGCGAGTTTCCGAAATACCAGCAAATATTTTTTCACAAAATCTTGATGATACTTGGTGGTAATGATCGGTACACAAATCTCACTTGACTCACCAAATTGTGTTCTTCTAGTTTGAAGCGTTCCTTTAAGTAGCAGTTTATATTTTCAGGTTTCCCTCTGTTCTCTCCTATATAGATAGCTGAATTTGGAACTTTAAATCCAACATGGTTTTTAGTAGCTCTTTGAAACTTGACAAAAATGTAGTTCTCAGTTTTGTCCCTTTGATTTGTTTCCTCTTCAAGGAGCCCTAAGCAGAGACTGTGGAAAAGCACTTTCATTGAAAGGAGTTGCCAATTTTCCAAGAAATTACGAGTTTCCGAAATACCAGCAAATACTTTTTCACATAATCTTGATGGTAGGTGGTGGTAATGACAAGTACACAAATCCCAAGTGGCTCACCAAATTTTGTTCTTCTAGGTTGAATCGTTCGTCAACAGGAGAAGTTTTTATATTTAGGTTTCACTCTTTTCTCTTCTATATAGATAGATGAATTTGGAACTCTAAATCCAACCTGGTTTGTAGTAGCTCTTTGAAACTTGACAAAATAAAAGTGTTCTCTGTTTTGTCTCTATGGTTTGTTTAATCTTCAAGTAGCCTTAGGCACATACTGTGGAAAAGCACTTTCATTGAAAGGGGTTGCCAAGCTTCCAAGAAATAACGAGTTAGCGAAATACCAGCAAATATTTTTTCACCCAATCTTGATGATACTTGGTGGTAATGATCAGTACACAAATCCCACTTGACTCACCAAATTGTGTTCTTCTAGTTTGAAGCGTTCGTTTACAGTAGCAGTTTATATTTTTAGGTTTCCCTCTGCTCTCTCCGATAAGATAGCTGAATTTGGAACTCTAAATCCAACATGGTTTGTAGTAGCTCTTTGAAACTTGACAAAAAAAGTAGTTCTCAGTTTTGTCTCTTTGATTTATTTCCTCTTAAAGTAGCCCTAAGCAGATACTGTGGAAAAGCACTTTCATTGAAAGGAGTTGCCAACCTTCCAAGAAATTACGAGTTTCCGAAATACCAGCAAATACTTTTTCACCCAATCTTGATGATACGTGGTGGTAATGATCAGTCCACAAATCCCACTTGGCTCACCAAATTTTGTTCTTCTAGGTATAAGCGTTTGTCTACATTAGCAATTTTTATATTTAGGTTCAACTCTGTTCTCTCTTATATAGATAGATGAATATGGAACTCTAAATCCAACATGGTTTGTAGTAGCTCTTTGAAACTTGACAAAATAAAGTAGTTCTCAGTTTTGTCTCTATGGTTTCTTTCCTCTTCCAGTAGCCATAGGCACAGACTGTGGAGAAGCACTTTCATTGAAAGGGGTTGCCAAGCTTCCAAGAAATAATGAGTTTCTGAAATACCAGCAAATATTTTTTCACCCAATCCTGATGATACTTGGTGGTAATGATCGGTACAGAAATTCCACTTGACTCACCAAATTTTGTTCTTGTAGTTTGAAGCGTTCATTTACATTAGCAGTTTATATTTTTAGGTTTCCCTCTAATCTCTCCTATATAGATAGCTGAATTTGGAACTCTAAATCCAACATGGTTTGTAGTAGCTCTTTGAAACTTGGCAAAATAAAGTAGTTCTCAGTTTTGTTTCTATGGTTTGTTTCCTCTTAAAGTAGCCCTAGGCACAGACTGTGGAAAAGGACTTTAATTGAGAGGGGTTGCCAAGCTTCTAAGAAATAACGAGTTTCCGAAATACCAGCAAATATTTTTCACCCAATCTTGATGATACTGGTGGTAATGATCAGTCCACAAATCCCACTTGGCCCACCAAATTTTGTTCTTCTAGGTTTAAGCGTTCGTCTACAGTAGCAGTTTTTATATGTAGGTTTCAATCTGTTCTCTCCTATATAGATAGATGAATTTCTAACTCTAAAACCAACATGGTTTGTAGTAGCTCTTTGAAACTTGACAAAATAAAGGAGTTCTCAGGTTTGTCTCTATGGTTTGTCTCCTCGTCAAGTAGCCCTAAGCAGAGACTGTGGAAAAGCACTTTCATTGAAAGGGGTTGCCAATCTTCCAAGAAATAACGAGTTTCCGAAATACCAGCAAATATTTTTTCACCCAATCTTGATGATACTTGGTGGTAATGACAAGTACACAAATCCCACTTGGCTTACCAAATTTTTTTCTTCTAGGTTTAAGCGTTCATTACAGTAGCAGATTTAATTATTGGTTTCAATCTGTTCTCTCTTATACACATAGATGAATTTGGAACTCTAATTCAAACATGGTTTGTAGTAGCTCTTTGAAACTTGACAAAATAAAGTAGTTCTCACTTTTGTCTCTATGGTTTGTTTCCTCTTCAAGTAGCCCTAGGCACAGACTGTGGAAAAGCACTTTCATTGAAAGGGGTTGCCAAGCTTCCAAGAAATAACGAGTTTCTGATAAACCAGCAAATATTTTTTCACCCAATCTTGATGATACTTGGTGGTTATGATCGGTAAAGAAATTCAACTTGATTCAACAAATTTTGTTCTTCTAGTTTGAAGCGTTCGTTTATACAGTACCACTTTATATTTTTAGGTTTCCCTTTGTTCTCTCCTATATAGGTAGCTGAATTTGGAACTCTAAATCCAACATGGTTTGTAGTAGCTCTTTGAAACTTGACAAAATAAAGGAGTTCTCAGTTTTGTCTCAATGGTTTTTTCCTCTTCTATTAGCCCTAGGCACACACTGTGGAAAAGCACTTTAATTGAGAGGGGTTGCCAAGCTTCTAAGAAATAACGAGTTTACGAAATACCAGCAAATATTTTTTCACCCAATCTTGATGATACTTGGTGGTAATGATCAGTCCACAAATCCCACTTGGCTCACCAATTTTTTTTCTTCTAGGTTTAAACGTTCGTCTACAGTAGCAATTTTTATGTTTAGGTTTCACTCTGTTCTCTCTTATATAGATAGATGAATATGGAACTCTAAATCCAACATGGTTTGTAGTAGCTCTTTGAAACTTGACAAAATAAAGTAGTTCTCAGTTTTGTCTCTATGGTTTGTTTCCTCTTCAAGTAGACCTAGGCACAGACTGTGGAAAAGCACTTTCATTTATAGGGGTTGCCAAGCTTCCAAGAAATAATGAGTTTCCGAAATACCAGCAAATATTTTTTCACCCAATCTTGATGATACTTGGTGGTAATGATCGGTACAGAAATTCCACTTGATTCAACAAATTTTGTTCTTCTAGTTTGAAGTGTTCGTTTATACAGTACCACTTTATATTTTTAGGTTTCCCTCTGTTCTCTCCTATATAGATAGCTAAATTTGGAACTCTAAATCCAACATGGTTTGTAGTTCCTTTTTGAAACTTGTCAAATAAAAGTAGTTCTCTGTTTTGTCTCTATGATTTGTTTCCTCTTCAAGTAGCCCTAAGCAGAGACTGTGGAAAAGCACTTTCATTGAAAGGAGTTGCCAAGCTTCCAAGAAATTACGAGTTTTCGAAATAGGAGCAAATTCTTTTTCACCCAATCTTGATGATAGGTGGTGGTAATGACAAGTACACAAATCCCACTTGGCTCACCAAATTTTGTTCTTCTAGGTTGAAGCGTTCGTTTACTGTAGCAGTTTTTATTTTTAGGTTTCACTTTGTTCTCTCCTATATAGATGGATGAATTTGGAACTCTAAATCCAACATGGTTTATAGTAGCTCTTTGAAACTTGACAAAATAAAGGAGTTATCAGTTTGTCTCTATGCTTTTTTTTCCTCTTCAAGTAGCCCTATGCACAGACTCTGGAAAAGCACATTCCTTGAAAGGGTTTGCCAAGCTTACAAGAAATAGCGAGTTTCCGAAATACCAGCAAATATTTTTTCACAAAATCTTGATGATACTTGGTGGTAATGATCGGTACACAAATCTCACTTGACTCACCAAATTGTGTTCTTCTAGTTTGAAGCGTTCCTTTAAGTAGCAGTTTATATTTTCAGGTTTCCCTCTGTTCTCTCCTATATAGATAGCTGAATTTGGAACTTTAAATCCAACATGGTTTTTAGTAGCTCTTTGAAACTTGACAAAAATGTAGTTCTCAGTTTTGTCCCTTTGATTTGTTTCCTCTTCAAGTAGCCCTAAGCAGAGACTGTGGAAAAGCACTTTCATTGAAAGGAGTTGCCAATTTTCCAAGAAATTACGAGTTTCCAAAATACCAGCAAATACTTTTTCACATAATCTTGATGGTAGGTGGTGGTAATGACAAGTACACAAATCCCAAGTGGCTCACCAAATTTTGTTCTTCTAGGTTGAATCGTTCGTCAACAGGAGAAGTTTTTATATTTAGGTTTCACTCTTTTCTCTTCTATATAGATAGATGAATTTGGAACTCTAAATCCAACCTGGTTTGTAGTAGCTCTTTGAACCTTGACAAAATAAAAGTGTTCTCAGTTTTGTCTCTATGGTTTGTTTAATCTTCAAGTAGCCTTAGGCACATACTGTGGAAAAGCACTTTCATTGAAAGGGGTTGCCAAGCTTCCAAGAAATAACGAGTTAGCGAAATACCAGCAAATATTTTTTCACCCAATCTTCATGATACTTGGTGGTAATGATCAGTACACAAATCCCACTTTACTCACCAAATTGTGTTCTTCTAGTTTGAAGCGTTCGTTTACAGTAGCAGTTTATATTTTTAGGTTTCCCTCTGCTCTCTCCGATAAGATAGCTGAATTTGGAACTCTAAATCCAACATGGTTTGTAGTAGCTCTTTGAAACTTGACAAAAAAAGTAGTTCTCAGTTTTGTCTCTTTGATTTATTTCCTCTTAAAGTAGCCCTAAGCAGATACTGTGGAAAAGCACTTTCATTGAAAGGAGTTGCCAAGCTTCCAAGAAATTACGAGTTTCCGAAATACCAGCAAATACTTTTTCACCCAATCTTGATGATACGTGGTGGTAATGATCAGTCCACAAATCCCACTTGGCTCACCAAATTTTGTTCTTCTAGGTATAAGCGTTTGTCTACATTAGCAATTTTTATATTTAGGTTCAACTCTGTTCTCTCTTATATAGATAGATGAATATGGAACTCTAAATCCAACATGGTTTGTAGTAGCTCTTTGAAACTTGACAAAATAAAGTAGTTCTCAGTTTTGTCTCTATGGTTTCTTTCCTCTTCCAGTAGCCATAGGCACAGACTGTGGAGAAGCACTTTCATTGAAAGGGGTTGCCAAGCTTCCAAGAAATAATGAGTTTCTGAAATACCAGCAAATATTTTTTCACCCAATCCTGATGATACTTGGTGGTAATGATCGGTACAGAAATTCCACTTGACTCACCAAATTTTGTTCTTGTAGTTTGAAGCGTTCATTTACATTAGCAGTTTATATTTTTAGGTTTCCCTCTAATCTCTCCTATATAGATAGCTGAATTTGGAACTCTAAATCCAACATGGTTTGTAGTAGCTCTTTGAAACTTGGCAAAATAAAGTAGTTCTCAGTTTTGTTTCTATGGTTTGTTTCCTCTTAAAGTAGCCCTAGGCACAGACTGTGGAAAAGGACTTTAATTGAGAGGGGTTGCCAAGCTTCTAAGAAATAACGAGTTTCCGAAATACCAGCAAATATTTTTCACCCAATCTTGATGATACTGGTGGTAATGATCAGTCCACAAATCCCACTTGGCCCACCAAATTTTGTTCTTCTAGGTTTAAGCGTTCGTCTACAGTAGCAGTTTTTATATGTAGGTTTCAATCTGTTCTCTCCTATATAGATAGATGAATTTCTAACTCTAAAACCAACATGGTTTGTAGTAGCTCTTTGAAACTTGACAAAATAAAGGAGTTCTCAGGTTTGTCTCTATGGTTTGTCTCCTCGTCAAGTAGCCCTAAGCAGAGACTGTGGAAAAGCACTTTCATTGAAAGGGGTTGCCAATCTTCCAAGAAATAACGAGTTTCCGAAATACCAGCAAATATTTTTTCACCCAATCTTGATGATACTTGGTGGTAATGACAAGTACACAAATCCCACTTGGCTTACCAAATTTTTTTCTTCTAGGTTTAAGCGTTCATTACAGTAGCAGATTTAATTATTGGTTTCAATCTGTTCTCTCTTATACACATAGATGAATTTGGAACTCTAATTCAAACATGGTTTGTAGTAGCTCTTTGAAACTTGACAAAATAAAGTAGTTCTCACTTTTGTCTCTATGGTTTGTTTCCTCTTCAAGTAGCCCTAGGCACAGACTGTGGAAAAGCACTTTCATTGAAAGGGGTTGCCAAGCTTCCAAGAAATAACGAGTTTCTGATAAACCAGCAAATATTTTTTCACCCAATCTTGATGATACTTGGTGGTTATGATCGGTAAAGAAATTCAACTTGATTCAACAAATTTTGTTCTTCTAGTTTGAAGCGTTCGTTTATACAGTACCACTTTATATTTTTAGGTTTCCCTTTGTTCTCTCCTATATAGGTAGCTGAATTTGGAACTCTAAATCCAACATGGTTTGTAGTAGCTCTTTGAAACTTGACAAAATAAAGGAGTTCTCAGTTTTGTCTCAATGGTTTTTTCCTCTTCTATTAGCCCTAGGCACACACTGTGGAAAAGCACTTTAATTGAGAGGGGTTGCCAAGCTTCTAAGAAATAACGAGTTTACGAAATACCAGCAAATATTTTTTCACCCAATCTTGATGATACTTGGTGGTAATGATCAGTCCACAAATCCCACTTGGCTCACCAATTTTTTTTCTTCTAGGTTTAAACGTTCGTCTACAGTAGCAATTTTTATGTTTAGGTTTCACTCTGTTCTCTCTTATATAGATAGATGAATATGGAACTCTAAATCCAACATGGTTTGTAGTAGCTCTTTGAAACTTGACAAAATAAAGTAGTTCTCAGTTTTGTCTCTATGGTTTGTTTCCTCTTCAAGTAGACCTAGGCACAGACTGTGGAAAAGCACTTTCATTTATAGGGGTTGCCAAGCTTCCAAGAAATAATGAGTTTCCGAAATACCAGCAAATATTTTTTCACCCAATCTTGATGATACTTGGTGGTAATGATCGGTACAGAAATTCCACTTGATTCAACAAATTTTGTTCTTCTAGTTTGAAGTGTTCGTTTATACAGTACCACTTTATATTTTTAGGTTTCCCTCTGTTCTCTCCTATATAGATAGCTAAATTTGGAACTCTAAATCCAACATGGTTTGTAGTTCCTTTTTGAAACTTGTCAAATAAAAGTAGTTCTCTGTTTTGTCTCTATGATTTGTTTCCTCTTCAAGTAGCCCTAAGCAGAGACTGTGGAAAAGCACTTTCATTGAAAGGAGTTGCCAAGCTTCCAAGAAATTACGAGTTTTCGAAATAGGAGCAAATTCTTTTTCACCCAATCTTGATGATAGGTGGTGGTAATGACAAGTACACAAATCCCACTTGGCTCACCAAATTTTGTTCTTCTAGGTTGAAGCGTTCGTTTACTGTAGCAGTTTTTATTTTTAGGTTTCACTTTGTTCTCTCCTATATAGATGGATGAATTTGGAACTCTAAATCCAACATGGTTTATAGTAGCTCTTTGAAACTTGACAAAATAAAGGAGTTATCAGTTTGTCTCTATGCTTTTTTTTCCTCTTCAAGTAGCCCTATGCACAGACTCTGGAAAAGCACATTCCTTGAAAGGGTTTGCCAAGCTTACAAGAAATAGCGAGTTTCCGAAATACCAGCAAATATTTTTTCACAAAATCTTGATGATACTTGGTGGTAATGATCGGTACACAAATCTCACTTGACTCACCAAATTGTGTTCTTCTAGTTTGAAGCGTTCCTTTAAGTAGCAGTTTATATTTTCAGGTTTCCCTCTGTTCTCTCCTATATAGATAGCTGAATTTGGAACTTTAAATCCAACATGGTTTTTAGTAGCTCTTTGAAACTTGACAAAAATGTAGTTCTCAGTTTTGTCCCTTTGATTTGTTTCCTCTTCAAGTAGCCCTAAGCAGAGACTGTGGAAAAGCACTTTCATTGAAAGGAGTTGCCAATTTTCCAAGAAATTACGAGTTTCCGAAATACCAGCAAATACTTTTTCACATAATCTTGATGGTAGGTGGTGGTAATGACAAGTACACAAATCCCAAGTGGCTCACCAAATTTTGTTCTTCTAGGTTGAATCGTTCGTCAACAGGAGAAGTTTTTATATTTAGGTTTCACTCTTTTCTCTTCTATATAGATAGATGAATTTGGAACTCTAAATCCAACCTGGTTTGTAGTAGCTCTTTGAACCTTGACAAAATAAAAGTGTTCTCAGTTTTGTCTCTATGGTTTGTTTAATCTTCAAGTAGCCTTAGGCACATACTGTGGAAAAGCACTTTCATTGAAAGGGGTTGCCAAGCTTCCAAGAAATAACGAGTTAGCGAAATACCAGCAAATATTTTTTCACCCAATCTTCATGATACTTGGTGGTAATGATCAGTACACAAATCCCACTTTACTCACCAAATTGTGTTCTTCTAGTTTGAAGCGTTCGTTTACAGTAGCAGTTTATATTTTTAGGTTTCCCTCTGCTCTCTCCGATAATATAGCTGAATTTGGAACTCTAAATCCAACATGGTTTGTAGTAGCTCTTTGAATCTTGACAAAAAAAGTAGTTCTCAGTTTTGTCTCTTTGATTTATTTCCTCTTAAAGTAGCCCTAAGCAGATACTGTGGAAAAGCACTTTCATTGAAAGGAGTTGCCAAGCTTCCAAGAAATTACGAGTTTCCGAAATACCAGCAAATACTTTTTCACCCAATCTTGATGATACGTGGTGGTAATGATCAGTCCACAAATCCCACTTGGCTCACCAAATTTTGCTCTTCTAGGTATAAGCGTTTGTCTACATTGGCAATTTTTATATTTAGGTTTAACTCTGTTCTCTCTTATATAGATAGATGAATATGGAACTCTAAATCCAACATGGTTTGTAGTAGCTCTTTGAAACTTGACAAAATAAAGTAGTTCTCAGTTTTGTCTCTATGGTTTCTTTCCTCTTCCAGTAGCCATTTGCACAGACTGTGGAGAAGCACTTTCATTGAAAGGGGTTGCCAAGCTTCCAAGAAATAATGAGTTTCCGAAATACCAACAAATATTTTTTAACCCAATCCTGATGATACTTGGTGGTAATGATCGGTACAGAAATTCCACTTGACTCACCAAATTTTGTTCTTGTAGTTTGAAGCGTTCATTTACATTAGCAGTTTATATTTTTAGGTTTCCCTCTAATCTCTCCTATATAGATAGCTGAATTTGGAACTCTAAATCCAACATGGTTTGTAGTAGCTATTTGAAACTTGGCAAAATAAAGTAGTTCTCAGTTTTGTTTCTATGGTTTGTTTCCTCTTAAAGTAGCCCTAGGCACAGACTGTGGAAAAGGACTTTCATTGAGAGGGGTTGCCAAGCTTCCAAAAAATACCGAGTTTCCCAAATACCAGTAAATATTTTTTCACCCAATTAGATGACACTTGGTGGTAATGATCGGTACACAAATCCCACTTGGCGCACCAAATTTTGTTCTTCTACTTTTAAGCGTTCGTTTACAATAGCAGTTTATATTTTTAGGTTTCCCTCTGTTCAATCCTATATAGATAGTTGAATTTGGAACTCTAAATCAAACATGGTTTGGAGTAGCTCTTTGTAACTTGACAATATAAAGGAGTTCTCAGTTATGTCTCTATGGTTCGTTTCCTCTTCAAATAGCCTTAGGCACAGACTGTGGAAAAGCACTTTAATTGAGAGGGGTTGCCAAGCTTCTAAGAAATAACGAGTTTCCGAAATACCAGCAAATATTTTTCACCCAATCTTGATGATATTGGTGGTAATGATCAGTCCACAAATCCCACTTGGCCCACCAAATTTTGTTCTTCTAGGTTTAAGCGTTCGTCTACAGTAGCAGTTTTTATATGTAGGTTTCAATCTGTTCTCTCTTATATAGATAGATGAATTTCTAACTCTAAATCCAACATGGTTTGTAGTAGCTCTTTGAAACTTGACAAAATAAAGGAGTTCTCAGGTTTGTCTCTATGGTTTGTTTCCTCGTCAAGTAGCCCTAAGCAGAGACTGTGGAAAAGCACTTTCATTGAAAGGGGTTGCCAAGCTTCCAAGAAATAACGAGTTTCCGAAATACCAGCAAATATTTTTTCACCCAATCTTGATGATACTTGGTGGTAATGACAAGTACACAAATCCCACTTGGCTTACCAAATTTTTTCTTCTAGGTTTAACCGTTCATTACAGTAGCAGTTTTAATTATTGGTTTCAATCTGTTCTCTCTTATACACATAGATGAATTTGGAATTCTAATTCAAACATGGTTTGTAGTAGCTCTTTGAAACTTGACAAAATAAAGTAGTTCTCACTTTTGTCTCTATGGTTTGTTTCCTCTTCAAGTAGCCCTAGGCACAGACTGTGGAAAAGCACTTTCATTGAAAGGGGTTGCCAAGCTTCCAAGAAATAACGAGTTTCCGATAAACCAGCAAATATTTTTTCACCCAATCTTGATGATACTTGGTGGTTATGATCGGTAAAGAAATTCAACTTGATTCAACAAATTTTGTTCTTCTAGTTTGAAGCGTTCGTTTATACAGTACCACTTTATATTTTTAGGTTTCCCTTTGTTCTCTCCTATATAGGTAGCTGAATTTGGAACTCTAAATCCAACATGGTTTGTAGTAGCTCTTTGAAACTTGACAAAATAAAGGAGTTCTCAGTTTTGTCTCAATGGTTTTTTCCTCTTCTATTAGCCCTAGGCACACACTGTGGAAAAGCACTTTAATTGAGAGGGGTTGCCAAGCTTCTAAGAAATAACGAGTTTCCGAAATACCAGCAAATATTTTTTCACCCAATTTGATGACACTTGGTGATAATGATCGGTACACAAATCCCACTTGGCGCACCAAATTTTGTTCTTCTACTTTTAAGCGTTCGTTTACAATAGCAGTTTATATATTTAAGTTTCCCTCTGTTCTCTCCTATATAGGTAGATGAATTTGGAACTCTAAATCCAACATGGTTTGTAGTAGCTCTTTGAAACTTGACAAAATAAAGGACTTCTCAGTTTTGTCTCTATGGTTTGTTTCCTCTTCAAGTAGCCCTAAGCCGAAACTGTGGAAAAGCACTTTCATTGAAAGGGGTTGCCAAGCTTCGAAGAAATTACGAGTTTCCGATATACCAGCAAATATTTTTTCACCCAATCTGGATGATACGTGGTGGTAATGACAAGTACACAAATCCCACTTGGCTCACCAAATTTTGTTCTTCTAGGTTGAAGCGTTCGTCTACAGTAGCAGTTTTTACATTTAGGATTCACTGTTCTATATAGATAGATGAATTTGGAACTCTAAATCCAACATGGTTAGTAGTAGCTCTTTGAAACTTGACAAAATAACGGAGTTCTCAGTTTTGTCTCTATGGTTTGTTTCCTCTTTAAGTAGCCCTAGGCACAGACTGTGGAAAAGCACTTTCATTGAAAGGGGTTGCCAAGCTTCCAAGAAATAAATAGCTTCCGAAATACCAGCAAATATTTTTTCACCCAATCTTGATGATACTTGGTGGTAATGATCGGTACACAAATACCACTTGACTCACCAAATTTTGTTCTTCTAGTTTGAAGTGTTCGTTTACAGTAGCAGTTTATATTTTTACGTTTCCCTCTGTTCTCTCCTACATAGATAGATGAATTTTTAACTCTAAATCCAACATGGTTTGTAGTAGCACTTTGAAACTTGAAAAAAAAGTAGTTCTCAGTTTTGTCTCTATGGTTTGTTTCCTCTTCAAGTAACCCTAAGCAGAGACTTAGGAAAAGCGCTTTCATTGAAAGGGGTTGCCAAGCTTCCAATAAATTACGAATTTCCGAAATGCCAGCAAATATTTTTTCACCCAATCTTGATGATACTTGGTGGTAATGACCAATACACAAATCCCACTTGGCTCACCAAATTTTTTTCTTCTAGGTTGAAGCGTTCGATTACAGTAGCAGTTTTTATTTTTAGGTTTCCCTCAAATCTCTCCTATAGAGATAGATGAATTTGGAACTCTAAATCCAACATGGTTTGTAGTAGCTCTTTGAAACTTGACAAATAAAGGAGTTCTCAGTTTTGTCTCTATGGCTTGTTTCCTCTTCAAGTAGCCCTAGGCACAGACTGTGGAAAAGCACTTTCCTTGAGAGGGGTTGCCAAACTTGTAAGAAATAACGAGTTTCTGAAATACCAGCAAATATTGTTTCACCCAATATTGATGATACTTGGTGGTAATGATCAGTACACAAATCCCATTTGGCTCAACAAATTTTGTTCTTCTAGGTTGAAGCGTTCGTCTACAGTAGCAGTTTTTGTATTTAGGTTTCCCTCTGTTCTCTCCTATATAGATAGATGAATTTGAAACTCTAAATCCAACATGGTTTGTAGTAGCTTTTTGAAACTTGACAAAATAAAGGATTTCTCAGTTTTGTCTCTATGGTTTGTTTCCTCTTCAAGTAGCCCTAGGCACAGACTGTGGAAAAGCGCTTTATTTGAAAGGTGTTGCGAAGTTTCCAAGAAATTACGAATTTCCGAACTACCAGCAAATATTTTTTCACCCAATCTTGATGATACGTGGTGGTAATGACAAGTACACAAATCCCACTTGGCTCACCAAATTTTGTTCTTCTAGGTGAAGCGTTCATTTACAGCAGCAGTTTTTATTTTTTAGGTTTCACTTTGTTCTCTCCTATGTAGATCAATGAATTTGCAACTCTAAATCCAAAATGGTTTGTAGTAGATCTTTGAAACTTGACAAAACAAAGGAGTTCCCAGTTTTGTCCCTATGGTTTGTTTCCTCTTCAAGTACCCTTGGCACAGACGGTGGAAAAGCACTTTCATTGAGAGGGGTTGCCAAGCTTCTAAGAAATAACGAGTTTCCGTAATACCAGCAAATATTTTTTCACCCAATCTTGATGATACATGGTGGTAATGATCAGTACACAAATCCCACTTGGCTCACCAAATTTTGTTATTCTAGGTTAAGCGTTCGTCTAAAGTAGCACTTTTTACATTTAGGTTTCACTGTTCTCTCCTATATAGATAGATGAATTTGGAACTCTAAATCCAACATGGTAAGTAGTAGCTCTTTGAAACTTGACAAAATAAAGGAGTTCTCAGATTTGTCACTATGGTTTGTTGTCTTCAAGTAGCCCTAGTCACAGTCTGTGGAAAAGCACTTTCATTGAGAGGGGTTACAAAGCTTCTAAGAAATAACGAGTTTCCGAAATACCAGCAAATATTTTTTCACCCAATCTGGATGATTCGTGGTGGTAATGACAAGTACACAAATCCCACTTGGCTCACCAAATTTTGTTCTTCTAGGTTGAAGCGTTCGTCTACAGTAGCAGTATTTACATTTAGGTTTCACTGTTCTCTCCTATACAGATAGATGAATTTGGAACTCTAAATCCAAAATGGTTAGTAGTAGCTCTTTGAAACTTGACAAAATAACGGAGTTCTCAGTTTTGTCTCTATGGTTTGTTTCCTCTTCAAGTAGCCCTAGGCACAGACTGTGGAAAAGCACTGTCATTGAAAGGGGTTGCCAAGCTTCCAAGAAATAACTAGCTTTAGAAATACCAGCAAATATATTTTCACCCAATCTTGATGATACTTGGTGGTAATGATCGGTACTCAAATACCACTTGACTCACCAAATTTTGTTCTTCTAGTTTGAAGTGTTCCTTTACAGTAGCAGTTTATATTTTTAGGTTTCCCTCTGTTCTCTCCTACAGAGATAGATGAATTTTTAACTCTAAATCCAACATGGTTTGTAGTAGCACTTTGAAACTTGACAAAAAAGTAGTTCCCAGTTTTGTCTCTATGGTTTGTTTCCTCTTCAAGTCACCCTAAGCAGAGACTTAGGAAAAGCGCTTTCATTGGAAGGGGTTGCCAAGCTTCCAAGAAATTACGAATTTCCGAATGCCAGCAAATATTTTTTCACTCAATCTTGATGATACGTGGTGGTGATGACAAATACACAAATCCCACTTGGCTCACCAAATTTTTTTCTTCTAGGTTGAAGCGTTCGTTTACATTAGCAGTTTATATTTTTAGGTTTCCCTCTAATCTCTCCGATATAGATAGCTGAATTTGGAACACTAAATCCAACATGGTTTGTAGTAGCTCTTTGAAACTTGGCAAAATAAAGTAGTTCTCAGTTTTGTTTCTATGGTTTGTTTCCTCTTAAAGTAGCCCTAGGCACAGACTGTGGAAAAGGACTTTAATTGAGAGGGGTTGCCAAGCTTCTAAGAAATAACGAGTTTCCGAAATACCAGCAAATATTTTTCACCCAATCTTGATGATACTGGTGGTAATGATCAGTCCACAAATCCCACTTGGCCCACCAAATTTTGTTCTTCTAGGTTTAAGCGTTCGTCTACAGTAGCAGTTTTTATATGTAGGTTTCAATCTGTTCTCTCCTATATAGATAGATGAATTTCTAACTCTAAATCCAACATAGTTTGTAGTAGCTCTTTGAAACTTGACAAAATAAAGGAGTTCTCAGGTTTGTCTCTATGGTTTGTTTCCTCGTCAAGTAGCCCTAAGCAGAGACTGTGGAAAAGCACTTTCATTGAAAGGGGTTGCCAAGCTTCCAAGAAATAACGAGTTTCCGAAATACCAGCAAATATTTTTTCACCCAATCTTGATGATACTTGGTGGTAATGACAAGTACACAAATCCCACTTGGCTTACCAAATTTTTTCTTCTAGGTTTAAGCGTTCATTACAGTAGCAGATTTAATTATTGGTTTCAATGTTTTCTCTCTTATACACATAGATGAATTTGGAACTCTAATTCAAACATGGTTTGTACTAGCTCTTTGAAACTTGACAAAATAAAGTAGTTCTCACTTTTGTCTCTATGGTTTGTTTCCTCTTCAAGTAGCCCTAGGCACAGACTGTGGAAAAGCACTTTCATTGAAAGGGGTTGCCAAGCTTCCAAGAAATAACGAGTTTCTGATAAACCAGCAAATATTTTTTCACCCAATCTTGATGATACTTGGTGGTTATGATCGGTAAAGAAATTCAACTTGATTCAACAAATTTTGTTCTTCTAGTTTGAAGCGTTCGTTTATACAGTACCACTTTATATTTTTAGGTTTCCCTTTGTTCTCTCCTATATAGGTAGCTGAATTTGGAACTCTAAATCCAACATGGTTTGTAGTAGCTCTTTGAAACTTGACAAAATAAAATAGTTCTCAGTTTTGTCTCAATGGTTTTTTCCTCTTCTATTAGCCCTAGGCACACACTGTGGAAAAGCACTTTAATTGAGAGGGGTTGCCAAGCTTCTAAGAAATAACGAGTTTCCGAAATACCAGCAAATATTTTTTCACCCAATTTGATGACACTTGGTGGTAATGATCGGTACACAAATCCCACTTGGCGCACCAAATTTTGTTCTTCTACTTTTAAGCGTTCGTTTACAATAGCAGTTTATATATTTAAGTTTCCCTCTGTTCTCTCCTATATAGGTAGATGAATTTGGAACTCTAAATCCAACATGGTTTGTAGTAGCTCTTTGAAACTTGACAAAAAAAAGTAGTTCTCAGTTTTGTCTCTATGGTTTGTTTCCTCTTCAAGTAGCCCTAAGCCGAAACTGTGGAAAAGCACTTTCATTGAAAGGGGTTGCCAAGCTTCGAAGAAATTACGAGTTTCCGATATACCAGCAAATATTTTTTCACCCAATCTGGATGATACGTGGTGGTAATGACAAGTACACAAATTCCACTTGACTCACCAAATTTTGTTCTTCTAGTTTGAAGTGTTCCTTTACAGTAGCAGTTTATATTTTTAGGTTTCCCTCTGTTCTCTCCTACAGAGATAGATGAATTTTTAACTCTAAATCCAACATGGTTTGTAGTAGCACTTTGAAACTTGACAAAAAAGTAGTTCCCAGTTTTGTCTCTATGGTTTGTTTCCTCTTCAAGTCACCCTAAGCAGAGACTTAGGAAAAGCGCTTTCATTGGAAGGGGTTGCCAAGCTTCCAAGAAATTACGAATTTCCGAAATGCCAGCAAATATTTTTTCACTCAATCTTGATGATACGTGGTGGTGATGACAAATACACAAATCCCACTTGGCTCACCAAATTTTTTTCTTCTAGGTTGAAGCGTTCGTTTACATTAGCAGTTTATATTTTTAGGTTTCCCTCTAATCTCTCCGATATAGATAGCTGAATTTGGAACTCTAAATCCAACATGGTTTGTAGTAGCTCTTTGAAACTTGGCAAAATAAAGTAGTTCTCAGTTTTGTTTCTATGGTTTGTTTCCTCTTAAAGTAGCCCTAGGCACAGACTGTGGAAAAGGACTTTAATTGAGAGGGGTTGCCAAGCTTCTAAGAAATAACGAGTTTCCGAAATACCAGCAAATATTTTTCACCCAATCTTGATGATATTGGTGGTAATGATCAGTCCACAAATCCCACTTGGCCCACCAAATTTTGTTCTTCTAGGTTTAAGCGTTCGTCTACAGTAGCAGTTTTTATATGTAGGTTTCAATCTGTTCTCTCCTATATAGATAGATGAATTTCTAACTCTAAATCCAACATGGTTTGTAGTAGCTCTTTGAAACTTGACAAAATAAAGGAGTTCTCAGGTTTGTCTCTATGGTTTGTTTCCTCGTCAAGTAGCCCTAAGCAGAGACTGTGGAAAAGCACTTTCATTGAAAGGGGTTGCCAAGCTTCCAAGAAATAACGAGTTTCCGAAATACCAGCAAATATTTTTTCACCCAATCTTGATGATACTTGGTGGTAATGACAAGTACACAAATCCCACTTGGCTTACCAAATTTGTTCTTCTAGGTTTAAGCATTCATTACAGTAGCAGTTTTAATTATTGGTTTCAATCTGTTCTCTCTTATACACATAGATGAATTTGGAATTCTAATTCAAACATGGTTTGTAGTAGCTCTTTGAAACTTGACAAAATAAAGTAGTTCTCACTTTTGTCTCTATGGTTTGTTTCCTCTTCAAGTAGCCCTAGGCACAGACTGTGGAAAAGCACTTTCATTGAAAGGGGTTGCCAGCTTCCAAGAAATAATGAGTTTCCGATAAACCAGCAAATATTTTTTCACCCAATCTTGATGATACTTGGTGGTTATGATCGGTAAAGAAATTCAACTTGATTCAACAAATTTTGTTCTTCTAGTTTGAAGCGTTCGTTTATACAGTACCTCTTTATATTTTTAGGTTTCCCTTTGTTCTCTCCTATATAGGTAGCTGAATTTGGAACTCTAAATCCAACATGGTTTGTAGTAGCTCTTTGAAACTTGACAAAATAAAGGAGTTCTCAGTTTTGTCTCAATGGTTTTTTCCTCTTCTATTAGCCCTAGGCACACACTGTGGAAAAGCACTTTAATTGAGAGGGTTTGCCAAGCTTCTAAGAAATAACGAGTTTCCGAAATACCAGCAAATATTTTTTCACCCAATTTGATGACACTTGGTGGTAATGATCGGTACACAAATCCCACTTGGCGCACCAGATTTTGTTCTTCTACTTTTTAGCGTTCGTTTACAATAGCAGTTTATATATTTAGGTTTCCCTCTGTTCTCTCCTATATAGATAGATGAATTTGGAACTCTAAATCCAACATGGTTTGTAGTAGCTCTTTGAAACTTGACAAAAAAAAGTAGTTCTCAGTTTTGTCTCTATGGTTTGTTTCCTCTTCAAGTAGCCCTAAGCCGAAACTGTGGAAAAGCACTTTCATTGAAAGGGGTTGCCAAGCTTCGAAGAAATTACGAGTTTCCGATATACCAGCAAATATTTTTTTCACCCAATCTGGATGATACGTGGTGGTAATGACAAGTACACAAATCCCACTTGGCTCACCAAATTTTGTTCTTCTAGGTTGAAGCGTTCGTCTACAGTAGCAGTTTTTACATTTAGGATTCACTGTTCTATATAGATAGATGAATTTGGAACTCTAAATCCAACATGGCTAGTAGTAGCTCTTTGAAACTTGACAAAATAACGGAGTTCTCAGTTTTGTCTCTATGGTTTGTTTCCTCTTTAAGTAGCCCTAGGCACAGACTGTGGAAAAGCACTTTCATTGAAAGGGGTTGCCAAGCTTCCAAGAAATAAATAGCTTCCGAAATACCAGCAAATATTTTTTCACCCAATCTTGATGATACTTGGTGGTAATGATCGGTACACAAATACCACTTGACTCACCAAATTTTGTTCTTCTAGGTGAAGCGTTCATTTACAGCAGCAGTTTTTATTTTTAGGTTTCACTTTGTTCTCTCCTATGTAGATCAATGAATTTGCAACTCTAAATCCAAAATGGTTTGTAGTAGATCTTCGAAACTTGACAAAACAAAGGAGTTCCCAGTTTTGTCCCTATGGTTTGTTTCCTCTTCAAGTACCCCTTGGCACAGACGGTGGAAAAGCACTTTCATTGAGAGGGGTTGCCAAGCTTCTAAGAAATAACGAGTTTCCGTAATACCAGCAAATATTTTTTCACCCAATCATGATGATACATGGTGGTAATGATCAGTA
>NW_027517211.1:0-46967 GCF_048772815.1 Callospermophilus lateralis
TGGTAATGATCAGTACACAATTCCCACTTGGCTCACTAAATTTTGTTTTTCTAGGTTGAAGCGTTCGTCTACAGTAGCAGTTATTATATTTAGGTTTCTCTCTGTTCTCTCCTATATAGATAGATGAATTTCGAACTCTAAATCCAACATGGTTGGGAGTAGCTCTTTGAAACTTGACAAAATAAAGGAGGTCTCAGATTTGTCTCTATGGTTTGTTTCCTCTTCAAGTAGCCCTAGGCACAGACTGTGGAAAAGCACTTTCATTGAGAGGGGTTTCCAAGCTTCTAAGAAATTACGAGTTTCCGAAATACCAGCAAATATTTTTTCACCCAATCTTGATGATACTTGTTGCTAATGATCAGTACACAAATCCCACTTGGCTCACCAAATTTTGTTCTTCTAGGTTGAAGCGTTCGTGTACAGTAGCAGTTTTTATATTTAGGTTTCACTATGTTCTCTCATATATAGATAGATGAATTTGGAACTCTAAATCCAACATGGTTTGTAGTAGCTCTTTGAAACTTGACAAAATAAAGGAGTTCTCAGTTTTGTCGCTATGGTTTGTTTCCTCTTCAAGTAGCCCTAGGCACAGACTGTGGAAAAGCACTTTCATTGAGAGGGGTTCCCAAGCTTCTAAGAAATAACGAGTTTCCGAAATACCAGCAAATATTTTTTCAAGCAATCTTGATGATACTTGGTGGTAATGATCAGTACACAAATCCCACTTGGCTCACCAAATTTTTTTCTTGTAGGTTGAAGCGTTCGTCTTCAGTAGCAGTTTTTATATTTAGGTTTCACTCTGATCTCTCATATATAGATAGATGAATTTGGAACTCTAAATCCAACATGGTTTGTAGTAGCTCTTTGAAACTTGACAAAATAAAGGAGTTCTCAGTTTTGTCTCTATGGTTTGTTTCCTCTTCAAGTAGCCCTAGGCACAGACTGTGGAAAGCACTTTCATTGAGATGGGTTGCCAAGCGTCTAAGAAATAACGACTTTCCGAAATACCAGCAAATATTTTTTCACACAATCTTGTTGATACTTGGTGGTAATGATCAGTACACAAATCCCACTTGGCTCACCAAATTTTGTTCTTCTAGGTTGAAGCGTTCGTCTACAGTAGGAGTTTTTATATTTAGGTTTCTCTCTGTTCTCTCCTATATAGATAGATGAATTTGGAACTCTAAACCCAACATGGTTTGTAGTAGCTCTTTGAAACTTGACAAAATAAAGGAGTTCTCAGATTTGTCTCTATGGTTTGTTTCCTCTTCAAGTAGCCCTTGGCACAGACTGTGGAAAAGCACTTTCATTGAGAGGGGTTGCCAAGCTTCTAAGAAATAACGAGTTTCCGAAATACCAGCAAATATTTTTTCACCCAATCTTGATGATACTTGGAGGTAATGATAAGTACACATTTTCAACTTGGCTCACCAAATTTTGTTATTCTAGGTTGAAGCGTTCGTCTACAGTAGCAGTTTTTATATTTAGGTTACCCTCTGTTCTCTCCTATAAAGATAGATGAATTTGGAACACTGAATCGAACATGGTTTGTAGTAGCTCTTTGAAACTTGAAAAAATAACGGAGTTCTCAGTTTTGTCTCTATGGTTTGTTTCCTCTTCAAGTAGCCCTAGACACACACTGTGGAAAAGCACTTTCATTGAGAGGGGTTGCCAAGCTATAAGAAAAAACGAGTTTCCGAAATACCAGCAAATATTTCTTCACCCAATCTTGATGATACTTGGAGGTAATGATCAGTACACAAATCCCACTTTGCTCACCAAATTTTGTTCTTCTAGGTTGAAGCGTTCGTCTACAGTAGCAGTTTTTATATTTAGGTTTACCTCTGTTATCTCATATATAGATAGATGAATTTGGAACTCTAAATCCATCATGGTTTGTAGTAGCTCTTTGAAACTTGACAAAATAAAGAGTTCTAAGTTTTGTCTCTATGGTTTGATTCCTCTTCAAGTAGCCCTAGGCACAGATTTTGGAAAGCACTTTCATTGAGAGGGGTTGCCAAGCTTCTACGAAATAACGAGTTTCCGAAATACCAGCAAATATTTTTTCACCCAATCTTGATAATACTTGGTGGTAATGATCAGTACGCAAATCCCACTTGGCTCACCAAATTTTGTTCTTCTAGGTTGAAGCGTTCGTCTACAGTAGGAGTTTTTATATTTAGGTTTCTCTCTGTTCTCTCCTATATAGATAGATGAATTTGGAACTCTAAACCCAACATGGTTTGTAGTAGCTCTTTGAAACTTGACAAAATAAAGGAGTTCTCAGATTTGTCTCTATGGTTTGTTTCCTCTTCAAGTAGCCCTAGGCACAGACTGTGGAAAAGCACTTTCATTGAGAGGGGTTGCCAAGCTTCTAAGAAATAACGAGTTTCCGAAATACCAGCAAATATTTTTTCACCCAATCTTGATGATACTTGGAGGTAATGATCAGTACACATTTTCAACTTGGCTCACCAAATTTTGTTATTCTAGGTTGAAGCGTTCGTCTACAGTAGCAGTTTTTATATTTAGGTTACCCTCTGTTCTCTCCTATAAAGATAGATGAATTTGGAACACTGAATCGAACATGGTTTGTAGTAGCTCTTTGAAACTTGAAAAAATAACGGAGTTCTCAGTTTTGTCTCTATGGTTTGTTTCCTCTTCAAGTAGCCCTAGACACACACTGTGGAAAAGCACTTTCATTGAGAGGGGTTGCCAAGCTATAAGAAAAAACGAGTTTCCGAAATACCAGCAAATATTTTTTCACCCAATCTTGATGATACTTGGTGGTAATGATCAGTACACAAATCCCACTTTGCTAACCAAATTTTGTTCTTCTAGGTTGAAGCGTTCGTCTACAGTAGCAGTTTTTATATTTAGGTTTACCTCTGTTATCTCATATATAGATAGATGAATTTGGAACTCTAAATCCATCATGGTTTGTAGTAGCTCTTTGAAACTTGACAAAATAAAGAGTTCTAAGTTTTTGTCTCTATGGTTTGATTCCTCTTCAAGTAGCCCTAGGCACAGATTGTGGAAAGCACTTTCATTGAGAGGGGTTGCCAAGCTTCTACGAAATAACGAGTTTCCGAAATACCAGCAAATATTTTTTCACCCAATCTTGATAATGCTTGGTGGTAATGATCAGTACGCAAATCCCACTTGGCTCACCAAATTTTGTTCTTCTAGGTTGAAGCGTTCGTCTACAGTAGGAGTTTTTATATTTAGGTTTCTCTCTGTTCTCTCCTATATAGATAGATGAATTTGGAACTCTAAACCCAACATGGTTTGTAGTAGCTCTTTGAAACTTGACAAAATAAAGGAGTTCTCAGATTTGTCTCTATGGTTTGTTTCCTCTTCAAGTAGCCCTAGGCACAGACTGTGGAAAAGCACTTTCATTGAGAGGGGTTGCCAAGCTTCTAAGAAATAACGAGTTTCCGAAATACCAGCAAATATATTTTCAACCAATCTTGATGATACTTGGAGGTAATGATCAGTACACATTTTCAACTTGGCTCACCAAATTTTGTTATTCTAGGTTGAAGCGTTCGTCTACAGTAGCAGTTTTTATATTTAGGTTACCCTCTGTTCTCTCCTATAAAGATAGATGAATTTGGAACACTGAATCGAACATGGTTTGTAGTAGCTCTTTGAAACTTGAAAAAATAACGGAGTTCTCAGTTTTGTCTCTATGGTTTGTTTCCTCTTCAAGTAGCCCTAGACACACACTGTGGAAAAGCACTTTCATTGAGAGGGGTTGCCAAGCTATAAGAAAAAACGAGTTTCCGAAATACCAGCAAATATTTCTTCACCCAATCTTGATGATACTTGGAGGTAATGATCAGTACACAAATCCCACTTTGCTCACCAAATTTTGTTCTTCTAGGTTGAAGCGTTCGTCTACAGTAGCAGTTTTTATATTTAGGTTTACCTCTGTTATCTCATATATAGATAGATGAATTTGGAACTCTAAATCCATCATGGTTTGTAGTAGCTCTTTGAAACTTGACAAAATAAAGAGTTCTAAGTTTTGTCTCTATGGTTTGATTCCTCTTCAAGTAGCCCTAGGCACAGATTTTGGAAAGCACTTTCATTGAGAGGGGTTGCCAAGCTTCTACGAAATAACGAGTTTCCGAAATACCAGCAAATATTTTTTCACCCAATCTTGATAATACTTGGTGGTAATGATCAGTACGCAAATCCCACTTGGCTCACCAAATTTTGTTCTTCTAGGTTGAAGCGTTCGTCTACAGTAGGAGTTTTTATATTTAGGTTTCTCTCTGTTCTCTCCTATATAGATAGATGAATTTGGAACTCTAAACCCAACATGGTTTGTAGTAGCTCTTTGAAACTTGACAAAATAAAGGAGTTCTCAGATTTGTCTCTATGGTTTGTTTCCTCTTCAAGTAGCCCTAGGCACAGACTGTGGAAAAGCACTTTCATTGAGAGGGGTTGCCAAGCTTCTAAGAAATAACGAGTTTCCGAAATACCAGCAAATATTTTTTCACCCAATCTTGATGATACTTGGAGGTAATGATCAGTACACATTTTCAACTTGGCTCACCAAATTTTGTTATTCTAGGTTGAAGCGTTCGTCTACAGTAGCAGTTTTTTTTTAGGTTTTTCTCTGTTCTCTCCTATATAGATAGATTAATTTGGAACTATAAATCCAACATGGTTTATAGTAGCTCTTTGAAACTTGACAAAATAAAGGAGTTCTCCGTTTTGTCTCTATGGTTTGTTTCCTCTTCAAGTAGCCCTAGGCACAGACTGTGGTAAAGCACTTTCATTGAGAGGGGTTGCCAAGTTTCTAAGAAATTACGAGTTTCCGAAATACCAGCAAATATTTTTTCACCCAATCTTGATGATACTTGGAGGTAATGATCAGTACACATTTTCAACTTGGCTCACCAAATTTTGTTCTTCTAGGTTGAAGCGTTCGTCTACAGTAGCAGTTTTTATATTTAGGTTACCCTCTGTTCTCTCCTATAAAGATAGATGAATTTGGAACACTGAATCGAACATGGTTTGTAGTAGCTCTTTGAAACTTGAAAAAATAACGGAGTTCTCAGTTTTGTCTCTATGGTTTGTTTCCTCTTCAAGTAGCCCTAGACACACACTGTGGAAAAGCACTTTCATTGAGAGGGGTTGCCAAGCTATAAGAAAAAACGAGTTTCCGAAATACCAGCAAATATTTTTTCACCCAATCTTGATGATACTTGGTGGTAATGATCAGTACACAAATCCCACTTTGCTCACCAAATTTTGTTCTTCTAGGTTGAAGCGTTCGTCTACAGTAGCAGTTTTTATATTTAGGTTTACCTCTGTTATCTCATATATAGATAGATGAATTTGGAACTCTAAATCCATCATGGTTTGTAGTAGCTCTTTGAAACTTGACAAAATAAAGAGTTCTAAGTTTTGTCTCTATGGTTTGATTCCTCTTCAAGTAGCCCTAGGCACAGATTGTGGAAAGCACTTTCATTGAGAGGGGTTGCCAAGCTTCTACGAAATAACGAGTTTCCGAAATACCAGCAAATTTTTTTCACCCAATCTTGATAATGCTTGGTGGTAATGATCAGTACGCAAATCCCACTTGGCTCACCAAATTTTGTTCTTCTAGGTTGAAGCGTTCGTCTACAGTAGGAGTTTTTATATTTAGGTTTCTCTCTGTTCTCTCCTATATAGATAGATGAATTTGGAACTCTAAACCCAACATGGTTTGTAGTAGCTCTTTGAAACTTGACAAAATAAAGGAGTTCTCAGATTTGTCTCTATGGTTTGTTTCCTCTTCAAGTAGCCCTAGGCACAGACTGTGGAAAAGCACTTTCATTGAGAGGGGTTGCCAAGCTTCTAAGAAATAACGAGTTTCCGAAATACCAGCAAATATATTTTCACCCAATCTTGATGATACTTGGAGTTAAGGATCAGTACACATTTCCCACTTGGCTCACCAAATTTTGTTATACTAGGTTGAAGCGTTCGTCTTCAGTAGCAGTTATTATATTTAGGTTACCCTCTGTTCTCTCCTATATAGATAGATGAATTTGGAACTCTAAATCCAACATGGTTATTCGTAGCTCTTTGAAACTTGACCAAATACAGGAGTTCTCAGTTTTGTCTCTATGGTTTGTTTCCTCTTCATGTAGCCCTAGGCACAGACTGTGGAAAAGTACTTTCATTGAAAGGGGTTGCCAAGCTTCTATGAAATTAAGAGTTTCCGAAATACCAGCAAAAATTTTTTCACCAAATCTTGATGATACTTGGTGGTAATGATCAGTACACAAGTCCCACTTGGATCACCAAATTTTCTTCTTCTAGGTTGAAGCGTTCGTCTACAGTAGCAGTTTTTATATTTAGGTTTCCCTCTGTTCTCTCCTATATAGATAGAAGAATTTGGAACTCTAAATCCAACGTGGTTTGCAGTAGCTCTTTGAAACGTGACCAAATAAAGGAGTTCTCTGTTTTGTCTCTATGGTTTGTTTCCTCTTCATGTAGCCCTAGGCACAGATGTGGAAAAGCACTTTCATTTTGAGGGGTTGCCAAGCTTCTAAGAAATAACGTGTTTCCGAAATACCAGAAAATATTTTTTCACCCAATCTTGATGATACTTGGAGGTAATGATCAGTACACATTTTCAACTTGGCTCACCAAATTTTGTTATTCTAGGTTGAAGCGTTCGTGTACAGTAGCAGTTTTTATATTTAGGTTACCCTCTGTTCTCTCCTATATAGATAGATGAATTTGGAACACTAAATCCAACATGGTTTGTAGTAGCTCTTTGAAACTTGAAAAAATAACGGAGTTCTCAGTTTTGTCTCCATGGTTTGTTTCCTCTTCAAGTAGCCCTAGGCACACACTGTGGAAAAGCACTTTCATTGAGAGGGGTTGCCAAGCTTGTAAGAAAAAACGAGTTTCCGAAATACCAGCAAATATTTTTTCACCCAATCTTGATGATACTTGGTGGTAATGATCAGTACACAAATCCCACTTTGCTCACCAAATTTTGTTCTTCTAGGTTGAAGCGTTCGTCTACAGTAGCAGTTTTTATATTTAGGTTTACCTCTGTTATCTCATATATACATAGATGAATTTGGAACTCTAAATCCATCATGGTTTGTAGTAGCTCTTTGAAACTTGACAAAATAAAGGAGTTCTAAGTTTTGTCTCTATGGTTTGATTCCTCTTCAAGTAGCCCTAGGCACAGACTGTGGAAAGCACTTTCATTGAGAGGGGTTGCCAAGCTTCTACGAAATAACGAGTTTCCGAAATACCAGCAAATATTTTTTCACCCAATCTTGATAATACTTGGTGGTAATGATCAGTACACAAATCCCACTTGGCTCACCAATTTTTGTTCTTCTGGGTTGAAGCGTTCGTCTACAGTAGCAGTTTTTATATTTAGGTTTCCCTCTGTTCTCTCCCATATAGATAGATGAATTTGGAACTCTAAATCCAACATGGTTTGTAGTAGCTGTTTGAAACTTGACAAAATAAAGGAGTTCTCAGTTTTGTCTCTATGGTTTGTTTCCTCTTCAAGTAGCCCTCGGCACAGACTGTGGTAAAGCACTTTCATTGAGAGGGGTTGCCAAGTTTCTAAGAAATTACGAGTTTCCGAAATACCAGCAAATATTTTTTCACCCAATCTTGATGATACTTGGTGGTAATGATCAGTACACAAATCCCACTTGGCTCACCAAATTTTGTTCTTCTAGGTTGAAGCGTTCGTCTACAGTAGCAGTTTTTATATTAAGGTTTCCCTCTGTTCTCTCCTATATAGAAAGATGAAATTGGAACTCTAAATCCAACATGGTTTCTAGTAGCTCTTTGAAACTTGACAAAATAAAGGAGTTCTCAGCTTTGTCTCTATGGTTTGTTTCCTCTTCAATTAGCCCTAGTCGCAGACTGTGGAAAAGCACTTTCATTGAGAGGGGTTGCCAACTTCTAAGAAATAACGAGTTTCCGAAATACCAGCAAATATTTTTTCACCCAATCTTGATGATACTTGGAGCAAACGATCAGTACACATTTCCCACTTGGCTCACCAAATTTTGTTCTTCTAGGTTGAAGCGTTCGTCTACAGTAGCAGTTTTTATATTTAGGTTTCCCTCTGTTTTCTAATATATAGATAGATGAATTTGGAACTCTAAATCCAACATGGTTTGTAGTAGCTCTTTGAAACTGACAAAATAAAGGAGTTCTCAGTTTTGTCTCTATGGTTTGTTTCCTCTTCAAGTAGCCCTAGGCACAGACTGGAAAAGCACTTTCATTGAGAGTGGTTGCCAAGCTTCTAAGAAATAACGAGTTTCCGAAATACCAGCAAATATTTTTTCACCCAATCTTGATAATAGTTGGTGGTAATGATCAGTACACAAATCCCACTTGGCTCACCAAATTTTGTTCTTCTAGGTTGAAGCGTTTGTCTACAGTAGCAGTTTTTATATTTAGGGTTCACTCTGTTCTCTCTTATATAGATAGATGAATTTGGAACTCTAAATCCAACATGGTTTGTAGTAGCTGTTTGAAACTTGTCAAAATAAAGGAGTTCTCAGTTTTGTCTCAATGGTTTGTTTCCTCATCAAGTAGCCCTAGGCACAGACTGTGGAAAAGCACTTTCATTGACAGGGGTTGCCAAGCTTCTAAGAAATAACGAGTTTCCGAAATACCAGCAAATATTTTTTCACCCAATCTTGATGATACTTGGAGGTAATGATCAGTACATATTTCCAACTTGGCTCACCAAGTTTTGTTCTTCTTGGTTGAAGCGTTCGTCTACAGTAGCAGTTTTTATATTTATTTTTCCCTCTGTTCTCTCCTATATTGATAGATGAATTTGGAACTCTAAATCCAACATGGTTTTTAGTAGCTCTTTGAAACTTGAAAAAATAACGGAGTTCTCAGTTTTGTCTCTATGGTTTGTTTCCTCTTCAAGTAGCCCTAGGCACACACTGTGGAAAAGCACTTTCATTGAGAGATGTTGCCAAGCTTCTATAAAAAAACAAGTTTCCGAAATACCAGCAAATATTTTTTCAGCCATTCTTGATGATACTTGGTGGTAATGATCAGTACACAAATCCCACTTGGCTCACCAAATTTTGTTTTTCTAAGTTGAAGCGTTCGTCCACAGTAGCAGTTTTTATATTTAGGTTTCCCTCGATTCTCTGATATACAGAATGATGAATTTGGAACTCTACATCCAACATGGTTTGTAGTAGCTCTTTGAAACTTGACAAAATAAAGGAGTTCTCAGTTTTGTCTCTATGAATTGTTTCCACTTCAAGTAGCCCTAGGCACAGACTGTGGAAAGCACTTTCATTGAGATGGGTTGCCAAGCTTCTAAGAAATAACGAGTTTCCGAAATACCAGCAAATATTTTTTCACACAATCTTGTTGATACTTGGTGGTAATGATCAGTACACAATTCCCACTTGGCTCACTAAATTTTGTTTTTCTAGGTTGAAGCGTTCGTCTACAGTAGCAGTTATTATATTTAGGTTTCTCTCTGTTCTCTCCTATATAGATAGATGAATTTCGAACTCTAAATCCAACATGGTTGGGAGTAGCTCTTTGAAACTTGACAAAATAAAGGAGGTCTCAGATTTGTCTCTATGGTTTGTTTCCTCTTCAAGTAGCCCTAGGCACAGACTGTGGAAAAGCACTTTCATTGAGAGGGGTTTCCAAGCTTCTAAGAAATTACGAGTTTCCGAAATACCAGCAAATATTTTTTCACCCAATCTTGATGATACTTGTTGCTAATGATCAGTACACAAATCCCACTTGGCTCACCAAATTTTGTTCTTCTAGGTTGAAGCGTTCGTGTACAGTAGCAGTTTTTATATTTAGGTTTCACTATGTTCTCTCATATATAGATAGATGAATTTGGAACTCTAAATCCAACATGGTTTGTAGTAGCTCTTTGAAACTTGACAAAATAAAGGAGTTCTCAGTTTTGTCGCTATGGTTTGTTTCCTCTTCAAGTAGCCCTAGGCACAGACTGTGGAAAAGCACTTTCATTGAGAGGGGTTCCCAAGCTTCTAAGAAATAACGAGTTTCCGAAATACCAGCAAATATTTTTTCAAGCAATCTTGATGATACTTGGTGGTAATGATCAGTACACAAATCCCACTTGGCTCACCAAATTTTTTTCTTGTAGGTTGAAGCGTTCGTCTTCAGTAGCAGTTTTTATATTTAGGTTTCACTCTGATCTCTCATATATAGATAGATGAATTTGGAACTCTAAATCCAACATGGTTTGTAGTAGCTCTTTGAAACTTGACAAAATAAAGGAGTTCTCAGTTTTGTCTCTATGGTTTGTTTCCTCTTCAAGTAGCCCTAGGCACAGACTGTGGAAAGCACTTTCATTGAGATGGGTTGCCAAGCGTCTAAGAAATAACGACTTTCCGAAATACCAGCAAATATTTTTTCACACAATCTTGTTGATACTTGGTGGTAATGATCAGTACACAAATCCCACTTGGCTCACCAAATTTTGTTCTTCTAGGTTGAAGCGTTCGTCTACAGTAGGAGTTTTTATATTTAGGTTTCTCTCTGTTCTCTCCTATATAGATAGATGAATTTGGAACTCTAAACCCAACATGGTTTGTAGTAGCTCTTTGAAACTTGACAAAATAAAGGAGTTCTCAGATTTGTCTCTATGGTTTGTTTCCTCTTCAAGTAGCCCTTGGCACAGACTGTGGAAAAGCACTTTCATTGAGAGGGGTTGCCAAGCTTCTAAGAAATAACGAGTTTCCGAAATACCAGCAAATATTTTTTCACCCAATCTTGATGATACTTGGAGGTAATGATAAGTACACATTTTCAACTTGGCTCACCAAATTTTGTTATTCTAGGTTGAAGCGTTCGTCTACAGTAGCAGTTTTTATATTTAGGTTACCCTCTGTTCTCTCCTATAAAGATAGATGAATTTGGAACACTGAATCGAACATGGTTTGTAGTAGCTCTTTGAAACTTGAAAAAATAACGGAGTTCTCAGTTTTGTCTCTATGGTTTGTTTCCTCTTCAAGTAGCCCTAGACACACACTGTGGAAAAGCACTTTCATTGAGAGGGGTTGCCAAGCTATAAGAAAAAACGAGTTTCCGAAATACCAGCAAATATTTCTTCACCCAATCTTGATGATACTTGGAGGTAATGATCAGTACACAAATCCCACTTTGCTCACCAAATTTTGTTCTTCTAGGTTGAAGCGTTCGTCTACAGTAGCAGTTTTTATATTTAGGTTTACCTCTGTTATCTCATATATAGATAGATGAATTTGGAACTCTAAATCCATCATGGTTTGTAGTAGCTCTTTGAAACTTGACAAAATAAAGAGTTCTAAGTTTTGTCTCTATGGTTTGATTCCTCTTCAAGTAGCCCTAGGCACAGATTTTGGAAAGCACTTTCATTGAGAGGGGTTGCCAAGCTTCTACGAAATAACGAGTTTCCGAAATACCAGCAAATATTTTTTCACCCAATCTTGATAATACTTGGTGGTAATGATCAGTACGCAAATCCCACTTGGCTCACCAAATTTTGTTCTTCTAGGTTGAAGCGTTCGTCTACAGTAGGAGTTTTTATATTTAGGTTTCTCTCTGTTCTCTCCTATATAGATAGATGAATTTGGAACTCTAAACCCAACATGGTTTGTAGTAGCTCTTTGAAACTTGACAAAATAAAGGAGTTCTCAGATTTGTCTCTATGGTTTGTTTCCTCTTCAAGTAGCCCTAGGCACAGACTGTGGAAAAGCACTTTCATTGAGAGGGGTTGCCAAGCTTCTAAGAAATAACGAGTTTCCGAAATACCAGCAAATATTTTTTCACCCAATCTTGATGATACTTGGAGGTAATGATCAGTACACATTTTCAACTTGGCTCACCAAATTTTGTTATTCTAGGTTGAAGCGTTCGTCTACAGTAGCAGTTTTTATATTTAGGTTACCCTCTGTTCTCTCCTATAAAGATAGATGAATTTGGAACACTGAATCGAACATGGTTTGTAGTAGCTCTTTGAAACTTGAAAAAATAACGGAGTTCTCAGTTTTGTCTCTATGGTTTGTTTCCTCTTCAAGTAGCCCTAGACACACACTGTGGAAAAGCACTTTCATTGAGAGGGGTTGCCAAGCTATAAGAAAAAACGAGTTTCCGAAATACCAGCAAATATTTTTTCACCCAATCTTGATGATACTTGGTGGTAATGATCAGTACACAAATCCCACTTTGCTAACCAAATTTTGTTCTTCTAGGTTGAAGCGTTCGTCTACAGTAGCAGTTTTTATATTTAGGTTTACCTCTGTTATCTCATATATAGATAGATGAATTTGGAACTCTAAATCCATCATGGTTTGTAGTAGCTCTTTGAAACTTGACAAAATAAAGAGTTCTAAGTTTTGTCTCTATGGTTTGATTCCTCTTCAAGTAGCCCTAGGCACAGATTGTGGAAAGCACTTTCATTGAGAGGGGTTGCCAAGCTTCTACGAAATAACGAGTTTCCGAAATACCAGCAAATATTTTTTCACCCAATCTTGATAATGCTTGGTGGTAATGATCAGTACGCAAATCCCACTTGGCTCACCAAATTTTGTTCTTCTAGGTTGAAGCGTTCGTCTACAGTAGGAGTTTTTATATTTAGGTTTCTCTCTGTTCTCTCCTATATAGATAGATGAATTTGGAACTCTAAACCCAACATGGTTTGTAGTAGCTCTTTGAAACTTGACAAAATAAAGGAGTTCTCAGATTTGTCTCTATGGTTTGTTTCCTCTTCAAGTAGCCCTAGGCACAGACTGTGGAAAAGCACTTTCATTGAGAGGGGTTGCCAAGCTTCTAAGAAATAACGAGTTTCCGAAATACCAGCAAATATATTTTCACCCAATCTTGATGATACTTGGAGGTAATGATCAGTACACATTTTCAACTTGGCTCACCAAATTTTGTTATTCTAGGTTGAAGCGTTCGTCTACAGTAGCAGTTTTTATATTTAGGTTACCCTCTGTTCTCTCCTATAAAGATAGATGAATTTGGAACACTGAATCGAACATGGTTTGTAGTAGCTCTTTGAAACTTGAAAAAATAACGGAGTTCTCAGTTTTGTCTCTATGGTTTGTTTCCTCTTCAAGTAGCCCTAGACACACACTGTGGAAAAGCACTTTCATTGAGAGGGGTTGCCAAGCTATAAGAAAAAACGAGTTTCCGAAATACCAGCAAATATTTCTTCACCCAATCTTGATGATACTTGGAGGTAATGATCAGTACACAAATCCCACTTTGCTCACCAAATTTTGTTCTTCTAGGTTGAAGCGTTCGTCTACAGTAGCAGTTTTTATATTTAGGTTTACCTCTGTTATCTCATATATAGATAGATGAATTTGGAACTCTAAATCCATCATGGTTTGTAGTAGCTCTTTGAAACTTGACAAAATAAAGAGTTCTAAGTTTTGTCTCTATGGTTTGATTCCTCTTCAAGTAGCCCTAGGCACAGATTTTGGAAAGCACTTTCATTGAGAGGGGTTGCCAAGCTTCTACGAAATAACGAGTTTCCGAAATACCAGCAAATATTTTTTCACCCAATCTTGATAATACTTGGTGGTAATGATCAGTACGCAAATCCCACTTGGCTCACCAAATTTTGTTCTTCTAGGTTGAAGCGTTCGTCTACAGTAGGAGTTTTTATATTTAGGTTTCTCTCTGTTCTCTCCTATATAGATAGATGAATTTGGAACTCTAAACCCAACATGGTTTGTAGTAGCTCTTTGAAACTTGACAAAATAAAGGAGTTCTCAGATTTGTCTCTATGGTTTGTTTCCTCTTCAAGTAGCCCTAGGCACAGACTGTGGAAAAGCACTTTCATTGAGAGGGGTTGCCAAGCTTCTAAGAAATAACGAGTTTCCGAAATACCAGCAAATATTTTTTCACCCAATCTTGATGATACTTGGAGGTAATGATCAGTACACATTTTCAACTTGGCTCACCAAATTTTGTTATTCTAGGTTGAAGCGTTCGTCTACAGTAGCAGTTTTTTTTTAGGTTTTTCTCTGTTCTCTCCTATATAGATAGATTAATTTGGAACTATAAATCCAACATGGTTTATAGTAGCTCTTTGAAACTTGACAAAATAAAGGAGTTCTCCGTTTTGTCTCTATGGTTTGTTTCCTCTTCAAGTAGCCCTAGGCACAGACTGTGGTAAAGCACTTTCATTGAGAGGGGTTGCCAAGTTTCTAAGAAATTACGAGTTTCCGAAATACCAGCAAATATTTTTTCACCCAATCTTGATGATACTTGGTGGTAATGATCAGTACACAAATCCCACTTGGCTCACCAAATTTTGTTCTTCTAGGTTGAAGCGTTCGTCTACAGTAGCAGTTTTTATATTAAGGTTTCCCTCTGTTCTCTCCTATATAGAAAGATGAATTTGGAACTCTAAATCCAACATGGTTTCTAGTAGCTCTTTGAAACTTGACAAAATAAAGGAGTTCTCAGCTTTGTCTCTATGGTTTGTTTCCTCTTCAATTAGCCCTAGTCGCAGACTGTGGAAAAGCACGTTCATTGAGAGGGGTTGCCAACTTCTAAGAAATAACGAGTTTCCGAAATACCAGCAAATATTTTTTCACCCAATCTTGATGATACTTGGAGCAAACGATCAGTACACATTTCCCACTTGGCTCACCAAATTTTGTTCTTCTAGGTTGAAGCGTTCGTCTACAGTAGCAGTTTTTATATTTAGGTTTCCCTCTGTTTTCTAATATATAGATAGATGAATTTTGAACTCTAAATCCAACATGGTTTGTAGTAGCTCTTTGAAACTGACAAAATAAAGGAGTTCTCAGTTTTGTCTCTATGGTTTGTTTCCTCTTCAAGTAGCCCTAGGCACAGACTGGAAAAGCACTTTCATTGAGAGGGGTTGCCAAGCTTCTAAGAAATAACGAGTTTCCGAAATACCAGCAAATATTTTTTCACCCAATCTTGATGATACTTGGAGGTAATGATCAGTAAATATTTCCAACTTGGCTCACCAAGTTTTGTTCTTCTAGGTTGAAGCGTTCGTCTACAGTAGCAGTTTTTATATTTATTTTTCCCTCTGTTCTCTCCTATATTGATAGATGAATTTGGAACTCTAAATCCAACATGGTTTTTAGTAGCTCTTTGAAACTTGAAAAAATAACGGAGTTCTCAGTTTTGTCTCTATGGTTTGTTTCCTCTTCAAGTAGCCCTAGGCACACACTGTGGAAAAGCACTTTCATTGAGAGATGTTGCCAAGCTTCTATAAAAAAACAAGTTTCCGAAATACCAGCAAATATTTTTTCAGCCATTCTTGATGATACTTGGTGGTAATGATCAGTACACAAATCCCACTTGGCTCACCAAATTTTGTTTTTCTAAGTTGAAGTGTTCGTCTACAGTAGCAGTTTTTATATTTAGGTTTCCCTCGATTCTCTGATATACAGAATGATGAATTTGGAACTCTACATCCAACATGGTTTGTAGTAGCTCTTTGAAACTTGACAAAATAAAGGAGTTCTCAGTTTTGTCTCTATGAATTGTTTCCACTTCAAGTAGCCCTAGGCACAGACTGTGGAAAGCACTTTCATTGAGATGGGTTGCCAAGCTTCTAAGAAATAACGAGTTTCCGAAATACCAGCAAATATTTTTTCACACAATCTTGTTGATACTTGGTGGTAATGATCAGTACACAATTCCCACTTGGCTCACTAAATTTTGTTTTTCTAGGTTGAAGCGTTCGTCTACAGTAGCAGTTATTATATTTAGGTTTCTCTCTGTTCTCTCCTATATAGATAGATGAATTTCGAACTCTAAATCCAACATGGTTGGGAGTAGCTCTTTGAAACTTGACAAAATAAAGGAGGTCTCAGATTTGTCTCTATGGTTTGTTTCCTCTTCAAGTAGCCCTAGGCACAGACTGTGGAAAAGCACTTTCATTGAGAGGGGTTTCCAAGCTTCTAAGAAATTACGAGTTTCCGAAATACTAGCAAATATTTTTTCACCCAAACTTGATGATACTTGTTGCTAATGATCAGTACACAAATCCCACTTGGCTCACCAAATTTTGTTCTTCTAGGTTGAAGCGTTCGTGTACAGTAGCAGTTTTTATATTTAGGTTTCACTATGTTCTCTCATATATAGATAGATGAATTTGGAACTCTAAATCCAACATGGTTTGTAGTAGCTCTTTGAAACTTGACAAAATAAAGGAGTTCTCAGTTTTGTCGCTATGGTTTGTTTCCTCTTCAAGTAGCCCTAGGCACAGACTGTGGAAAAGCACTTTCATTGAGAGGGGTTCCCAAGCTTCTAAGAAATAACGAGTTTCCGAAATACCAGCAAATATTTTTTCAAGCAATCTTGATGATACTTGGTGGTAATGATCAGTACACAAATCCCACTTGGCTCACCAAATTTTTTTCTTCTAGGTTGAAGCGTTCGTCTTCAGTAGCAGTTTTTATATTTAGGTTTCACTCTGATCTCTCATATATAGATAGATGAATTTGGAACTCTAAATCCAACATGGTTTGTAGTAGCTCTTTGAAACTTGACAAAATAAAGGAGTTCTCAGTTTTGTCTCTATGGTTTGTTTCCTCTTCAAGTAGCCCTAGGCACAGACTGTGGAAAGCACTTTCATTGAGATGGGTTGCCAAGCGTCTAAGAAATAACGACTTTCCGAAATACCAGCAAATATTTTTTCACACAATCTTGTTGATACTTGGTGGTAATGATCAGTACACAAATCCCACTTGGCTCACCAAATTTTGTTCTTCTAGGTTGAAGCGTTCGTCTACAGTAGGAGTTTTTATATTTAGGTTTCTCTCTGTTCTCTCCTATATAGATAGATGAATTTGGAACTCTAAACCCAACATGGTTTGTAGTAGCTCTTTGAAACTTGACAAAATAAAGGAGTTCTCAGGTTTGTCTCTATGGTTTGTTTCCTCTTCAAGTAGCCCTAGGCACAGACTGTGGAAAAGCACTTTCATTGAGAGGGGTTGCCAAGCTTCTAAGAAATAACGAGTTTCCGAAATACCAGCAAATATTTTTTCACCCAATCTTGATGATACTTGGAGGTAATGATCAGTACACATTTTCAACTTGGCTCACCAAATTTTGTTATTCTTGGTTGAAGCGTTCGTCTACAGTAGCAGTTTTTATATTTAGGTTACCCTCTGTTCTCTCCTATAAAGATAGATGAATTTGGAACACTGAATCGAACATGGTTTGTAGTAGCTCTTTGAAACTTGAAAAAATAACGGAGTTCTCAGTTTTGTCTCTATGGTTTGTTTCCTCTTCAAGTAGCCCTAGACACACACTGTGGAAAAGCACTTTCATTGAGAGGGGTTGCCAAGCTATAAGAAAAAACGAGTTTCCGAAATACCAGCAAATATTTTTTCACCCAATCTTGATGATACTTGGTGGTAATGATCAGTACACAAATCCCACTTTGCTCACCAAATTTTGTTCTTCTAGGTTGAAGCGTTCGTCTACAGTAGCAGTTTTTATATTTAGGTTTACCTCTGTTATCTCATATATAGATAGATGAATTTGGAACTCTAAATCCATCATGGTTTGTAGTAGCTCTTTGAAACTTGACAAAATAAAGAGTTCTAAGTTTTGTCTCTATGGTTTGATTCCTCTTCAAGTAGCCCTAGGCACAGATTGTTGAAAGCACTTTCATTGAGAGGGGTTGCCAAGCTTCTACGAAATAACGAGTTTCCGAAATACCAGCAAATATTTTTTCACCCAATCTTGATAATACTTGGTGGTAATGATCAGTACACAAATCCCACTTGGCTCACCAATTTTTGTTCTTCTGGGTTGAAGCGTTCGTCTACAGTAGCAGTTTTTATATTTAGGTTTCCCTCTGTTCTCTCCCATATAGATAGATGAATTTGGAACTCTAAATCCAACATGGTTTGTAGTAGCTGTTTGAAACTTGACAAAATAAAGGAGTTCTCAGTTTTGTCTCTATGGTTTGTTTCCTCTTCAAGTAGCCCTAGGCACAGACTGTGGAAAAGCACTTTCATTGAGAGGGGTTGCCAAGCTTCTAAGAAATAACGAGTTTCGAAATACCTGCAAATATTTTTTCACCCAATCTTGATGATACTTGGAGGTAATGATCAGTACACATTTCCAACTTGGCTCACCAAATTTTGTTATTCTAGGTTGAAGCGTTCGTCTACAGTAGCAGTTTTTATATTTAGGTTTTTCTCTGTTCTCTCCTATATAGATAGATGAATTTGGAACTATAAATCCAACATGGTTTATAGTAGCTCTTTGAAACTTGACAAAATAAAGGAGTTCTCCGTTTTGTCTCTATGGTTTGTTTCCTCTTCAAGTAGCCCTAGGCACAGACTGTGGTAAAGCACTTTCATTGAGAGGGGTTGCCAAGTTTCTAAGAAATTACGAGTTTCCGAAATACCAGCAAATATTTTTTCACCCAATCTTGATAATACTTGGTGGTAATGATCAGTACACAAATCAGACTTGGCTCACCAAATTTTGTTCTTCTAGGTTGAAGCGTTCGTCTACAGTAGCAGTTTTTATATTAAGGTTTCCCTCTGTTCTCTCCTATATAGTTAGATGAATTTGGAACTCTAAATCCAACATGGTTTCTAGTAGCTCTTTGAAACTTGAAAAAATAAAGGATTTCTAAGCTTTGTCTCTATGGTTTGTTTCCTCTTCAAGTAGCCCTAGGCGTAGACTGTGGAAAAGCACTTTCATTGAGAGGGGTTGCCAACTTCTAAGAAATAACGAGTTTCCGGAATACCAGCAAATATTTTTTCACCCAATCTTGATGATACTTGGAGCAAACGATCAGTACACATTTCCCACTTGGCTCACCAAATTTTGTTCTTCTAGGTTGAAGCGTTCGTCTACAGTAGCAGTTTTTATATTTAGGTTTCCCTCTGTTCTCTAATATGTAGATAGATGAATTTGGAACTCTAAATCCAACATGGTTTGTAGTAGCTCTTTGAAACTGACAAAATAAAGGAGTTCTCCGTTTTGTCTCTATGGTTTGTTTCCTCTTCAAGTAGCCCTAGGCACAGACTGTGGAAAAGCACTTTCATTGAGAGGGGTTGCCAAGCTTCTAAGAAATAACGATTTTCCGAAATACCAGCAAATATTTTTTCACCCAATCTTGATAATAGTTGGTGGTATTGATCAGTACACAAATCCCACTTGGCTCACCAAATTTTGTTCTTCTAGGTTGAAGCGTTCGTCTACAGTAGCAGTTTTTATATTTAGGGTTCACTCTGTTCTCTCTTATATAGAGAGATGAATTTGGAACTCTAAATCCAACATGGTTTGTAGTAACTGTTTGAAACTTGACAAAATAAAGGAGTTCTCAGTTTTGTCTCAATGGTTTGTTTCCTCATCAAGTAGCCCTAGGCACAGACTGTGGAAAAGCACTTTCATTGACAGGGGTTGCCAAGCTTCTAAGAAATAACGAGTTTCCGAAATACCAGCAAATATTTTTTCACCCAATCTTGATGATACTTGGAGGTAATGATCAGTACATATTTCCAACTTGGCTCACCAAGTTTTTTTCTTCTAGGTTGAAGCGTTCGTCTACAGTAGCAGTTTTTATATTTATTTTTCCCTCTCTTCTCTCCTATATTGATAGATGAATTTGGAACTCTAAATCCAACATGGTTTGTAGTAGCTCTTTGAAACTTGAAAAAATAACGGAGTTCTCAGTTTTGTCTCTATGGTTTGTTTCCTCTTCAAGTAGCCCTAGGCACACACTGTGGAAAAGCACTTTCATTAAGAGATGTTGCCAAGCTTCTATAAAAAAACAAGTTTCAGAAATACCAGCAAATATTTTTTCACCCATTCTTGATGATACTTGGTGGTAATGATCAGTACACAAATCCCACTTGGCTCACCAAATTTTGTTTTTCTAAGTTGAAGTGTTCGTCTACAGTAGCAGTTTTTATATTTAGGTTTCCCTCGATTCTCTGATATATAGAATGATGAATTTGGAACTCTACATCCAACATGGTTTGTAGTAGCTCTTTGAAACTTGACAAAATAAAGGAGTTCTCAGTTTTGTCTCTATGGATTGTTTCCACTTCAAGTAGCCCTAGGCACAGACTGTGGAAAGCACTTTTATTGAGATGGGTTGCCAAGCTTCTAAGAAATAACGAGTTTCCGAAATACCAGCAAATATTTTTTCACACAATCTTGTTGATACTTGGTGGTAATGATCAGTACACAAATCCCACTTTGCTCACCAAATTTTGTTCTTCTAGGTTGAAGCGTTCGTCTACAGTAGCAGTTTTTATATTTAGGTTTACCTCTGTTATCTCATATATAGATAGATGAATTTGGAACTCTAAATCCAACATGGTTTGTAGTAGGTGTTTGAAACTTGACAAAATAAAGGAGTTCTCAGTTTTGTCACAATGGTTTGTTTCCTCTTCAAGTAGCCCTAGGCACAGACTGTGGAAAAGCACTTTCATTGAGAGGGGTTGCCAAGGTTCTAAGAAATAACGAGTTTCCGAAATACCAGCAAATATTTTTTCACCCAATCTTGATGATACTTGGAGGTAATGATCAGTACATATTTCCAACTTGGCTCACCAAGTTTTGTTCTTCTAGGTTGAAGCGTTCGTCTACAGTAGCAGTTTTTATATTTATTTTTCCCTCTGTTCTCTCCTATATTGATAGATGAATTTGGAACTCTAAATCCAACATGGTTTGTAGTAGCTCTTTGAAACTTGAAAAAATAACGGAGTTCTCAGTTTTGTCTCTATGGTTTGTTTCCACTTCAAGTAGCCCTAAGCACACACTGTGGAAAAGCACTTTCATTGAGAGATGTTGCCAAGCTTCTATGAAAAAACGACTTTCCGAAATACCAGCAAATATTTTTTCACCCATTCTTGATGATACTTGGTGGTAATGATCAGTACAGAAATGCCACTTGGCTCACCAAATTTTGTTCTTCTAGGTTGAAGCGTTCATCTACAGTAGCAGTTTTTATATTTAGGTTTTTCTCTGTTCTCTCCTATATAGATAGATGAATTTGGAACTATAAATCCAACATGGTTTATAGTAGCTCTTTGAAACTTGACAAAATAAAGGAGTTCTCCGTTTTGTCTCTATGGTTTGTTTCCTCTTCAAGTAGCCCTAGGCACAGACTGTGGTAAAGCACTTTCATTGAGAGGGGTTGCCAAGTTTCTAAGAAATTACGAGTTTCCGAAATACCAGCAAATATTTTTTCACCCAATCTTGATAATACTTGGTGGTAATGATCAGTACACAAATCAGACTTGGCTCACCAAATTTTGTTCTTCTAGGTTGAAGCGTTCGTCTACAGTAGCAGTTTTTATATTAAGGTTTCCCTCTGTTCTCTCCTATATAGAAAGATGAATTTGGAACTCTAAATCCAACATGGTTTCTAGTAGCTCTTTGAAACTTGAAA
Source organism: Callospermophilus lateralis (assembly GCF_048772815.1). NCBI lineage: Eukaryota > Metazoa > Chordata > Mammalia > Rodentia > Sciuridae > Callospermophilus > Callospermophilus lateralis. The sequence continues at coordinate 21,422 of NW_027517211.1, forward strand.
AAATAAAGGATTTCTAAGCTTTGTCTCTATGGTTTGTTTCCTCTTCAAGTAGCCCTAGGCGTAGACTGTGGAAAACCACTTTCATTGAGAGGGGTTGCCAACTTCTAAGAAATAACGAGTTTCCGAAATACCAGCAAATATTTTTTCACCCAATCTTGATGATACTTGGAGCAAACGATCAGTACACATTTCCCACTTGGCTCACCAAATTTTGTTCTTCTAGGTTGAAGCGTTCGTCTACAGTAGCAGTTTTTATATTTAGGTTTCCCTCTGTTCTCTAATATGTAGATAGATGAATTTGGAACTCTAAATCCAACATGGTTTGTAGTAGCTCTTTGAAACTGACAAAATAAAGGAGTTCTCCGTTTTGTCTCTATGGTTTGTTTCCTCTTCAAGTAGCCCTAGGCACAGACTGTGGAAAAGCACTTTCATTGAGAGGGGTTGCCAAGCTTCTAAGAAATAACGATTTTCCGAAATACCAGCAAATATTTTTTCACCCAATCTTGATAATAGTTGGTGGTATTGATCAGTACACAAATCCCACTTGGCTCACCAAATTTTGTTGTTCTAGGTTGAAGCGTTCGTCTACAGTAGCAGTTTTTATATTTAGGGTTCACTCTGTTCTCTCTTATATAGAGAGATGAATTTGGAACTCTAAATCCAACATGGTTTGTAGTAACTGTTTGAAACTTGACAAAATAAAGGAGTTCTCAGTTTTGTCTCAATGGTTTGTTTCCTCATCAAGTAGCCCTAGGCACAGACTGTGGAAAAGCACTTTCATTGACAGGGGTTGCCAAGCTTCTAAGAAATAACGAGTTTCCGAAATACCAGCAAATATTTTTTCACCCAATCTTGATGATACTTGGAGGTAATGATCAGTACATATTTCCAACTTGGCTCACCAAGTTTTTTTCTTCTAGGTTGAAGCGTTCGTCTACAGTAGCAGTTTTTATATTTATTTTTCCCTCTGTTCTCTCCTATATTGATAGATGAATTTGGAACTCTAAATCCAACATGGTTTGTAGTAGCTCTTTGAAACTTGAAAAAATAACGGAGTTCTCAGTTTTGTCTCTATGGTTTGTTTCCTCTTCAAGTAGCCCTAGGCACACACTGTGGAAAAGCACTTTCATTAAGAGATGTTGCCAAGCTTCTATAAAAAAACAAGTTTCAGAAATACCAGCAAATATTTTTTCACCCATTCTTGATGATACTTGGTGGTAATGATCAGTACACAAATCCCACTTGGCTCACCAAATTTTGTTTTTCTAAGTTGAAGTGTTCGTCTACAGTAGCAGTTTTTATATTTAGGTTTCCCTCGATTCTCTGATATATAGAATGATGAATTTGGAACTCTACATCCAACATGGTTTGTAGTAGCTCTTTGAAACTTGACAAAATAAAGGAGTTCTCAGTTTTGTCTCTATGGATTGTTTCCACTTCAAGTAGCCCTAGGCACAGACTGTGGAAAGCACTTTTATTGAGATGGGTTGCCAAGCTTCTAAGAAATAAAGAGTTTCCGAAATACCAGCAAATATTTTTTCACACAATCTTGTTGATACTTGGTGGTAATGATCAGTACACAAATCCCACTTGGCTCACCAAATTTTGTTCTTCTAGGTTGAAGCGTTCGTCTACAGTAGGAGTTTTTATATTTAGGTTTCTCTCTGTTCTCTCCTATATAGATAGATGAATTTGGAACTCTAAATCCAACATGGTTTGTAGTAGCTCTTTGAAACTTGACAAAATAAAGGAGTTCTCAGATTTGTCTCTATGGTTTGTTTCCTCTTCAAGTAGCCCTAGGCACAGACTTTGGAAAAGCACTTTCATTGAGAGGGGTTGCCAAGCTTCTAAGAAATAACGAGTTTCCGAAATACCAGCAAATATTTTTTCACCCAATCTTGATGATACTTTGAGGTAATGATCAGTACACATTTTCAACTTGGCTCACCAAATTTTGTTATTCTAGGTTGAAGCGTTCGTCTACAGTAGCAGTTTTTATATTTAGGTTACCCTCTGTTCTCTCCTATAAAGATAGATGAATTTGGAATACTAAATCCAACATGGATTGTAGTAGCTCTTTGAAACTTGAAAAAATAACGGAGTTCTCAGTTTTGTCTCTATGGTTTGTTTCCTCTTCAAGTAGCCCTAGACACACACTGTGGAAAAGCACTTTCATTGAGAGGGGTTGCCAAGCTATAAGAAAAAACGAGTTTCCGAAATACCAGCAAATATTTTTTCACCCAATCTTGATGATACTTGGTGGTAATGATCAGTACACAAATCCCACTTTGCTCACCAAATTTTGTTCTTCTAGGTTGAAGCGTTCGTCTACAGTAGCAGTTTTTATATTTAGGTTTACCTCTGTTATCTCATATATAGATAGATGAATTTGGAACTCTAAATCCAACATGGTTTGTAGTAGGTGTTTGAAACTTGACAAAATAAAGGAGTTCTCAGTTTTGTCACAATGGTTTGTTTCCTCTTCAAGTAGCCCTAGGCACAGACTGTGGAAAAGCACTTTCATTGAGAGGGGTTGCCAAGCTTCTAAGAAATAACGAGTTTCCGAAATACCAGCAAATATTTTTTCACCCAATCTTGATGATACTTGGAGGTAATGATCAGTACATATTTCCAACTTGGCTCACCAAGTTTTGTTCTTCTAGGTTGAAGCGTTCGTCTACAGTAGCAGTTTTTATATTTATTTTTCCCTCTGTTCTCTCCTTTACAGATAGATGAATTTGGAACTCTAAATCCAACATGGTTTGTAGTAGCTCTTTGAAACTTGAAAAAATAACGGAGTTCTCAGTTTTTTCTCTATGGTTTGTTTCCACTTCAAGTAGCCCTAAGCACACACTGTGGAAAAGCACTTTCATTGAGAGATGTTGCCAAGCTTCTACGAAAAAACGAGTTTCCGAAATACCAGCAAATATTTTTTCACCCATTCTTGATAATTCTTGGTGGTAATGATCAGTACAAAAAGCACACTTGGCTCACCAAATTTTGTTCTTCTAGGTTGAAGCGTTCGTCTACAGTAGCAGTTTTTATATTAAGGTTTCCCTCTGTTCTCTCCTATATAGAAAGATGAATTTCTAACTCTAAATCCAACATGGTTTCTAGTAGCTCTTTGAAACTTGACAAAATAATGGAGTTCTCAGCTTTGTCTCTATGGTTTGTTTCCTCTTCAAGTAGCCCTAGGCGTAGACTGTGTAAAAGCACTTTCATTGAGAGGGGTTGCCAACTTCTAAGAAATAACGAGTTTCCGAAATACCAGCAAATATTTTTTCACCCAATCTTGATGATACTTGGAGCAAACGATCAGTACACATTTCCCACTTGGCTCACCAAATTTTGTTCTTCTAGGTTGAAGCGTTCGTCTACAGTAGCAATTTTTATATTTAGGTTTCCCTCTGTTCTCTAATATATATATAGATGAATTTGGAACTCTAAATCCAACATGGTTTGTAGTAGCTCTTTGAAACTGACAAAATAAAGGAGTTCTCAGTTTTGTCTCTATGGTTTGTTTCCTCTTCAAGTAGCCCTAGGCACAGACTGTGGAAAAGCACTTTCATTGAGAGGGGTTGCCAAGCTTCTAAGAAATAACGAGTTTCCGAAATACCAGCAAATATTTTTTCACCCAATCTTGATAATAGTTGGTGGTAATGATCAGTACACAAATCCCACTTGGCTCACCAAATTTTGTTCTTCTAGGTTGAAGCGTTCGTCTACAGTAGCAGTTTTTATATTTAGGGTTCACTCTGTTCTCTCTTATATAGATAGATGAATTTGGAACTCTAAATCCAACATGGTTTGTAGTAGCTGTTTGAAACTTGACAAAATAAAGGAGTTCTCAGTTTTGTCTCAATGGTTTGTTTCCTCATCAAGTAGCCCTAGGCACAGACTGTGGAAAAGCACTTTCATTGAGAGGGGATGCCAAGCTTCTAAGAAATAACGAGTTTCCGAAATACCAGCAAATATTTTTTCACCCAATCTTGATAATAGTTGGTGGTAATGATCAGTACACAAATCCCACTTGGCTCACCAAATTTTGTTCTTCTAGGTTGAAGCGTTCGTCTACAGTAGCAGTTTTTATATTTATTTTTCCCTCTGTTCTCTCCTATATTGATAGATGAATTTGGAACTCTAAATCCAACATGGTTTGTAGTAGCTCTTTGAAACTTGAAAAAATAACGGAGTTCTCAGTTTTGTCTCTATGGTTTGTTTCCTCTTCAAGTAGCCCTAGGCACACACTGTGGAAAAGCACTTTCATTGAGAGATGTTGCCAAGCTTCTATAAAAAAACAAGTTTCCGAAATACCAGCAAATATTTTTTCACCCATTCTTGATGATACTTGGTGGTAATGACCAGTACACAAATCCCACTTGGCTCACCAAATTTTGTTTTTCTAAGTTGAAGCGTTCGTCTACAGTAGCAGTTTTTATATTTAGGTTTCCCTCGATTCTCTGATATATAGAATGATGAATTTGGAACTCTACATCCAACATGGTTTGTAGTAGCTCTTTGAAACTTGACAAAATAAAGGAGTTCTCAGTTTTGTCTCTATGGATTGTTTCCACTTCAAGTAGCCCTAGGCACAGACTGTGGAAAGCACTTTCATTGAGATGGGTTGCCAAGCTTCTAAGAAATAACGAGTTTCCGAAATACCAGCAAATATTTTTTCACACAATCTTGTTGATACTTGGTGGTAATGATCAGTACACAATTCCCACTTGCCTCACTAAATTTTGTTTTTCTAGGTTGAAGCGTTCGTCTACAGTAGCAGTTATTATATTTAGGTTTCTCTCTGTTCTCTCCTATATAGATAGATGAATTTCGAACTCTAAATCCAACATGGTTGGGAGTAGCTCTTTGAAACTTGTCAAAATAAAGGAGGTCTCAGATTTGTCTCTATGGTTTGTTTCCTCTTCAAGTAGCCCTAGGCACAGACTGTGGAAAAGCACTTTCATTGAGAGGGGTTTCCAAGCTTCTAAGAAATTACGAGTTTCCGAAATACCAGCAAATATTTTTTCACCCAATCTTGATGATACTTGTTGCTAATGATCAGTACACAAATCCCACTTGGCTCACCAAATTTTATTCTTCTAGGTTGAAGCGTTCGTGTACAGTAGCAGTTTTTATATTTAGGTTTCACTATGTTCTCTCATATATAGATAGATGAATTTGGAACACTAAATCCAACATGGTTTGTAGTAGCTCTTTGAAACTTGACAAAATAAAGGAGTTCTCAGTTTTGTCGCTATGGTTTGTTTCCTCTTCAAGTAGCCCTAGGCACAGACTGTGGAAAAGCACTTTCATTGAGACGGGTCCCCAAGCTTCTAAGAAATAACAACTTTCCGAAATACCAGCAAATATTTTTTCAACCAATCTTGATGATACTTGTTGGTAATGATCAGTACACAAATCCCACTTTCTCACCAAATTTTTTTCATGTAGGTTGAAGCGTTCATCTTCAGTAGCAGTTTTTATATTTAGGTTTCACTCTGATCTCTCATATATAGATAGATGAATTTGGAACTCTAAATCCAACATGGTTTGTAGTAGCTCTTTGAAACTTGACAAAATAAAGGAGTTCTCAGTTTTGTCTCTATGGTTTGTTTCCTCTTCAAGTAGCCCTAGGCACAGACTGTGGAAAGCACTTTCATTGAGATGGGTTGCCAAGCGTCTAAGAAATAACGACTTTCCGAAATACCAGCAAATATTTTTTCACACAATCTTGTTGATACTTGGTGGTAATGATCAGTACACAAATCCCACTTGGCTCACCAAATTTTGTTCTTCTAGGTTGAAGCGTTCGTCTACAGTAGCAGTTTTTATATTTAGGTTACCCTCTGTTCTCTCCTATAAAGATAGATGAATTTGGAACACTGAATCCAACATGGTTTGTAGTAGCTCTTTGAAACTTGAAAAAATAACGGAGTTCTCAGTTTTGTCTCTATGGTTTGTTTCCTCTTCAAGTAGCCCTAGACACACACTGTGGAGAAGCACTTTCATTGAGAGGGGTTGCCAAGCTATAAGAAAAAACGAGTTTCCGAAATACCAGCAAATATTTTTTCACCCAATCTTGATGATACTTGGTGGTAATGATCAGTACACAAATCCCACTTTGCTCACCAAATTTTGTTCTTCTAGGTTGAAGCGTTCGTCTACAGTAGCAGTTTTTATATTTAGGTTTACCTCTGTTATCTCATATATAGATAGATGAATTTGGAACTCTAAATCCATCATGGATTGTAGTAGCTCTTTGAAACTTGACAAAATAAAGAGTTCTAAGTTTTGTCTCTATGGTTTGATTCCTCTTCAAGTAGCCCTAGGCACAGACTGTGGAAAGCACTTTCATTGAGAGGGGTTGCCAAGCTTCTACGAAATAACGAGTTTCCGAAATACCAGCAAATATTTTTTCACCCAATCTTGATAATACTTGGTGGTAATGATCAGTACACAAATCCCACTTGGCTCACCAATTTTTGTTCTTCTGGGTTGAAGCGTTCGTCTACAGTAGCAGTTTTTATATTTAGGTTTCCCTCTGTTCTCTCCCATATAGATAGATGAATTTGGAACTCTAAATCCAACATGGTTTGTAGTAGCTGTTTGAAACTTGACAAAATAAAGGAGTTCTCAGTTTTGTCTCTATGGTTTGTTTCCTCTTCAAGTAGCCCTAGGCACAGACTGTGGAAAAGCACTTTCATTGAGAGGGGTTGCCAAGCTTCTAAGAAATAACGAGTTTCAAAATACCTGCAAATATTTTTTCACCCAATCTTGATGATACTTGGAGGTAATGATCAGTACACATTTCCAACTTGGCTCACGAAATTTTTTTATTCTAGGTTGAAGCGTTCGTCTACAGTAGCAGTTTTTATATTTAGGTTTTTCTCTGTTCTCTCCTATATAGATAGATGAATTTGGAACTATAAATCCAACATGGTTTATAGTAGCTCTTTGAAACTTGACAAAATAAAGGAGTTCTCCGTTTTGTCTCTATGGTTTGTTTCCTCTTCAAGTAGCCCTAGGCACAGACTGTGGTAAAGCACTTTCATTGAGAGGGGTTGCCAAGTTTCTAAGAAATTATGAGTTTCCGAAATACCAGCAAATATTTTTTCACCCAATCTTGATGATACTTGGTGGTAATGATCAGTACACAAATCCCACTTGGCTCACCAAATTTTGTTCTTCTAGGTTGAAGCGTTCGTCTACAGTAGCAGTTTTTATATTAAGGTTTCCCTCTGTTATCTCCTATATAGCTGGATGAATTTGGAACTCTAAATCCAACATGGTTTCTAGTAGCTCTTTGAAACTTGACAAAATAATGGAGTTCTCAGCTTTGTCTCTATGGTTTGTTTCCTCATCAAGTAGCCCTAGGCGTAGACTGTGGAAAAGCACTTTCATTGAGAGGTGTTGCCAACTTCTAAGAAATAACGAGTTTCCGAAATACCAGCAAATATTTTTTCACCCAATCTTGATGATACTTGGAGCAAACGATCAGTACACATTTCCCACTTGGCTCACCAAATTTTGTTCTTCTAGGTTGAAGCGTTCGTCTACAGTAGCAGTTTTTATATTTAGGTTTCCCTCTGTTCTCTAATATATAGATAGATGAATTTGGAACTCTAAATCCAACATGGTTTGTAGTAGCTCTTTGAAACTGACAAAATAAAGGAGTTCTCAGTTTTGTCTCTATGGTTTGTTTCCTCTTCAAGTAGCCCTAGGCACAGACTGTGGAAAAGCAGTTTCATTGAGAGGGGTTGCCAAGCTTCTAAGAAATAACGAGTTTCCGAAATACCAGCAAATATTTTTTCACCCAATCTTGATTATAGTTGGTGGTAATGATCAGTACACAAATCCCACTTGGCTCACCAAATTTTGTTCTTCTAGGTTGAAGCGTTCGTCTACAGTAGCAGTTTTTATATTTAGGGTTCACTCTGTTCTCTCTTATATAGATAGATGAATTTGGAACTCTAAATCCAACATGGTTTGTAGTAGCTGTTTGAAACTTGACAAAATAAAGGAGTTCTCAGTTTTGTCTCAATGGTTTGTTTCCTCTTCAAGTAGCCCTAGGCACAGACTGTGGAAAAGCACTTTCATTGAGAGGGGTTGCCAAGATTCTAAGAAATAACGAGTTTCCGAAATACCAGCAAATATTTTTTCACCCAATCTTGATGATACTTGGAGGTAATGATCAGTACATATTTCCAACTTGGCTCACCAAGTTTTGTTCTTCTAGGTTGAAGCGTTCGTCTACAGTAGCAGTTTTTATATTTATTTTTCCCTCTGTTCTCTCCTATATTGAGAGATGAATTTGGAACTCTAAATCCAACATGGTTTGTAGTAGCTCTTTGAAACTTGAAAAAATAACGGAGTTCTCAGTTTTGGCTCTATGGTTTTTTTCCTCTTCAAGTAGCCCTAGGCACACACTGTGGAAAAGCACTTTCATTGAGAGATGTTGCCAAGCTTCTATAAAAAAACAAGTTTCTGAAATACCAGCAAATATTTTTTCACCCATTCTTGATGATACTTGGTGGTAATGATCAGTACACAAATCCCACTTGGCTCACCAAATTTTGTTTTTCTAAGTTGAAGCGTTCGTCTACAGTAGCAGTTTTTATATTTAGGTTTCCCTCGATTCTCTGATATATAGAATGATGAATTTGGAACTCTACATCCAACATGGTTTGTAGTAGCTCCTTGAAACTTGACAAAATAAAGGAGTTCTCAGTTTTGTCTCTATGGATTGTTTCCACTTCAAGTAGCCCTAGGCACAGACTGTGGAAAGCACTTTCATTGAGATGGGTTGCCAAGCTTCTAAGAAATAACGAGTTTCCGAAATACCAGCAAATATTTTTTCACCCAATCTTGATGATACTTGGAGGTAATGATCAGTACACATTTTCAACTTGGCTCACCAAATTTTGTTATTCTAGGTTGAAGCGTTCGTCTACAGTAGCAGTTTTATATTTAGGTTACCCTCTGTTCTCTCCTATAAAGATAGATGAATTTGGAACACTAAATCCAACATGGTTTGTAGTAGCTCTTTGAAACTTGAAAAAATAACGGAGTTCTCAGTTTTGTCTCTATGGTTTGTTTCCTCTTCAAGTAGCCCTAGACACACACTGTGGAAAAGCACTTTCATTGAGAGGGGTTGCCAAGCTATAAGAAAAAACGAGTTTCCGAAATACCAGCAAATATTTTTTCACCCAATCTTGATGATACTTGGTGGTAATGATCAGTACACAAATCCCACTTTGCTCACCAAATTTTGTTCTTCTAGGTTGAAGCGTTCGTCTACAGTAGCAGTTTTTATATTTAGGTTTACCTCTGTTATCTCATATATAGATAGATGAATTTGGAACTCTAAATCCAACATGGTTTGTAGTAGCTCTTTGAAACTTGACAAAATAAAGGAGTTCTCAGTTTTGTCTCTATGGTTTGATTCCTCTTCAAGTAGCCCTAGGCACAGACTGTGGAAAAGCACTTTCATTGAGAGGGGTTGCCAAGCTTCTAAGAAATAACGAGTTTCCGAAATACCAGCAAATATTTTTTCACCCAATCTTGATGATACTTGGAGGTAATGATCAGTACACAAATCCCACTTGGCTCACAAAATTTTGTTATTCTAGGTTGAAGCGTTCGTCTACAGTAGCAGTTTTTATATTTAGGTTTTTCTCTGTTCTCTCCTATATAGATAGATGAATTTGGAACTATAAATCCAACATGGTTTATAGTAGCTGTTTGAAACTTGACAAAATAAAGGAGTTCTCAGTTTGTCACAATGGTTTGTTTCCTCTTCAAGTAGCCCTAGGCACAGACTGTGGTAAAGCACTTTCATTGAGAGGGCTTGCCAAGTTTCTAAGAAATAACGAGTTTCCGAAATACCAGCAAATATTTTTTCACCCAATCTTGATGATACTTGGTGGTAATGATCAGTACACAAATCCCACTTGGCTCACCAAATTTTGTTCTTCTCGGTTGAAGCGTTCGTCTACAGTAGCAGTTTTTATATTTAGGATTCACTCTGTTCTCTCTTATATAGCTAGATGAATTTGGAACTCTAAATCCAACATGGTATGTAGTAGCTGTTTGAAACTTGACAAAATAAAGGAGTTCTCAGTTTTGTCACAATGGTTTGTTTCCCCTTCAAGTAGCCCTAGGCACAGACTGAGGAAAAGCACTTTCATTGAGAGGGGTTTGCCAAGCTTCTAAGAAATAACGAGTTTCCGAAATACCAGCAAATATTTTTTCACCCAATCTTGATGATACTTGGAGGTAATGATCAGTACATATTTCCAACTTGGCTCACCAAGTTTTGTTCTTCTAGGTTGAAGCGTTCGTCTACAGTAGCAGTTTTTATATTTAGGTTTTTCTCTGTTCTCTCCTATATAGATAGATGAATTTGGAACCATAAATCCAACATGGTTTATAGTAGCTCTTTGAAACTTGACAAAATAAAGGAGTTCTCCGTTTTGTCTCTATGGTTTGTTTACTCTTCAAGTAGCCCTAGGCACAGACTGTGGTAAAGCACTTTCATTGAGAGGGGTTGCCAAGTTTCTAAGAAATTACGAGTTTCCGAAATACCAGCAAATATTTTTTCACCCAATCTTGATAATACTTGGTGGTAATGATCAGTACACAAATCCCACTTGGCTCACCAAATTTTGTTCTTCTAGGTTGAAGCGTTCGTCTACAGTAGCAGTTTTTATATTAAGGTTTCCCTCTGTTCTCTCCTATATAGAAAGATGAATTTGGAACTCTAAATCCAACATGGTTTCTAGTAGCTCTTTGAAACTTGACAAAATAAAGGAGTTCTCAGCTTTGTCTCTATGGTTTGTTTTCTCTTCAAGTAGCCCTAGGCACAGACTGTGGTAAAGCACTTTCATTGAGAGGGGTTGCCAAGTTTCTAAGAAATTACGAGTTTCCGAAATACCAGCAAATATTTTTTCACCCAATCTTGATGATACTTGGTGGTAATGATCAGGACACAAATCCCACTTGGCTCACCAAATTTTGTTCTTCTAGGTTGAAGCGTTCATCTACAGTAGCAGTTTTTATATTAAGGTTTCCCTCTGTTCTCTCCTATATAGAAAGATGAATTTGGAACTCTAAATCCAACATGGTTTCTAGTAGCTCTTTGAAACTTGACAAAATAATGGAGTTCTCAGCTTTGTCTCTATGGTTTGTTTCCTCTTCAAGTAGCCCTAGGCGTAGACTGTGGAAAAGCACTTTCATTGAGAGGGGTTGCCAACTTCTAAGAAATAACGAGTTTCCGAAATACCAGCAAATATTTTTTCACCCAATCTTGATGATACTTGGAGCAAACGATCAGTACACATTTCCCACTTGGCTCACCAAATTTTGTTCTTCTAGGTTGAAGCGTTCGTCTACAGTAGCAGTTTTTATATTTAGGTTTCCCTCTGTTCTCTAATATATAGATAGATGAATTTGGAACTCTAAATCCAACATGGTTTGTAGTAGCTCTTTGAAACTGACAAAATAAAGGAGTTCTCAGTTTTGTCTCTATGGTTTGTTTCCTCTTCAAGTAGCCCTAGGCACAGACTGTGGAAAAGCACTTTCATTGAGAGGGGTTGCCAAGCTTCTAAGAAATAACGAGTTCCCGAAATACCAGCAAATATTTTTTCACCAAATCTTGATAATAGTTGGTGGTAATGATCAGTACACAATCCCACTTGGCTCACCAAATTTTGTTCTTCTAGGTTGAAGCGTTCGTCTACAGTAGCAGTTTTTATATTTAGGGTTCACTCTGTTCTCTCTTATATAGATAGATGAATTTGGAACTCTAAATCCATCATGGTTTGTAGTAGCTGTTTGAAACTTGACAAAATAAAGGAGTTCTCAGTTTTGTCTCAATGGTTTGTTTCCTCATCAAGTAGCCCTAGGCACAGACTGTGGAAAAGCACTTTCATTGAGAGGGGTTGCCAAGATTCTAAGAAATAACGAGTTTCCGAAATACCAGCAAATATTTTTTTCACCCAATCTTGATGATACTTGGAGGTAATGATCAGTACATATTTCCAACTTGGCTCACCAAGTTTTGTTCTTCTAGGTTGAAGCGTTCGTCTACAGTAGCAGTTTTTATATTTATTTTTCCCTCTGTTCTCTCCTATATTGATAGATGAATTTGGAACTCTAAATCCAACATGGTTTGTAGTAGCTCTTTGAAACTTGAAAAAATAACGGAGTTCTCAGTTTTTGTCTCTATGGTTTGTTTCCTCTTCATGTAGCCCTAGGCACACACTGTGGAAAAGCACTTTCATTGAGAGATGTTGCCAAGCTTCTATAAAAAAAACAAGTTTCCGAAATACCAGCAAATATTTTTTCACCCATTCTTGATGATACTTGGTGGTAATGATCAGTACACAAATCCCACTTGGCTCACCAAATTTTGTTTTTCTAAGTTGAAGCGTTCGTCTACAGTAGCAGTTTTTTATATTTAGGTTTCCCTCGATTCTCTGATATATAGAATGATGAATTTGGAACTCTACATCTAACATGGTTTGTAGTAGCTCTTTGAAACTTGACAAAATAAAGGAGTTCTCAGATTTGTCTCTATGGTTTGTTTCCTCTTCAAGTAGCCCTAGGCACAGACTGTGGAAAAGCACTTTCATTGAGCACTTTCATTATTTCATTAGAAATAACGAGTTTCCGAAATACCAGCAAATATTTTTTCACCCAATCTTGATGATACTTGGAGGTAATGATCAGTACACATTTTCAACTTGGCTCACCAAATTTTGTTATTCTAGGTTGAAGCGTTCGTCTACAGTAGCAGTTTTTATATTTAGGTTACCCTCTGTTCTCTCCTATAAAGATAGATGAATTTGGAACACTAAATCCAACATGGTTTGTAGTAGCTCTTTGAAACTTGAAAAAATAACGGAGTTCTCAGTTTTGTCTCTATTTTTTGTTTCCTCTTCAAGTAGCCCTAGACACACACTGTGGAAAAGCACTTTCATTGAGAGGGGTTGCCAAGCTATAAGAAAAAACGAGTTTCCGAAATACCAGCAAATATTTTTTCACCCAATCTTGATGATACTTGGTGGTAATGATCAGTACACAAATCCCACTTGGCTTACCAAATTTTGTTCTTCTAGGTTGAAGCGTTCGTCTCCAGTAGCAGTTTTTATATTTAGGTTTCCCTCTTTTCTCTCCTATATAGAAAGATGAATTTGGAACTCTAAATCCAACATGGTTTGTAGTAGCTCTTTAATACTTGACAAAATAAAGGAGTTCTCAGTTTTGTCGCTATGGTTTGTTTCCTCTAAAAGTAGCCCTAGGCACAGACTGTGGAAAGCACTTTCATTGAGATGGGTTGTCAAGCTTCTAAGAAATAACGAGTTTCCGAAATACCAGCAAATATTTTTCACACAATCTTGTTGATACTTGGTGGTAATGATCAGTACACAAATCCCACTTGGCTCACCAAATTTTGTTCTTCTAGGTTGAAGCGTTCGTCTACAGTAGCAGTTTTATATTTAGGTTTTCTCTCTGTTCTCTATATATAGATAGATGAATTTGGAACTCTAAATCCAACATGGTTTGTAGTAGCTCTTTAAAACTTGACAAAATTAAGGAGTTCTCAGAATGTCTCTATGGTTTGTTTCCTCTTCAACTAGCCTTAGGCACAGACTGTGGAAAAGCACTTTCATTGAGAGGGGTTGCTAAGCTTCTAAGAAATAACGAGTTTCCGAAATACCAGCAAATATTTTTTCACCCAATCTTGATGATACTTGGTGGTAATGATCAGTACACAAATCCCACTTGGCTTACCAAATTTTGTTCTTCTAGGTTGAAGCGTTCGTCTACAGTAGCAGTTTTTATATTTAGGTTTCCCTCTGTTCTCTCCTATATAGATAGATGAATTTGGAACTCTAAATCCAACATGCTTTGTAGTAGCTCCTTGAAACTTGACAAAACAAAGGAGTTCTCAGTTTTGTCTTTATGGTTTGTTTCCTCTTCAAGTAGCCCTAGGCACAGACTCTGGAAAAGCACTTTCAATGAGAGGGGTTGCCAAGCTTCTAAGAAATAACGAGTTTCCGAAATACCAGCAAATATTTTTTCACCCAATCTTGATGATACTTGTTGCTAATGATCAGTACACAAATCCCACTTGGCTCACCAAATTTTGTTCTTCTAGGTTGAAGCGTTCGTGTACAGTAGCAGTTTTTATATTTAGGTTTCACTCTGTTCTCTCATATATAGATAGATGAATTTGGAACCCTAAATCCAACATGATTTGTAGTAGCTCTTTGAAACTTGACAAAATAAAGGAGTTCTCAGATTTGTCGCTATGGTTTGTTTCCTCTTCAATTAGCCCTAGGCACAGACTGTGGAAAAGCACTTTCATTGAGAGGGGTTGCCAAGCTTCTAAGAAATTACGACTTTCAGAAATAACAGCAAATATTTTTTCACCCAATCTTGATGATTCTTGGTGGTAATGATCAGTACACAAATCCCACTTGGCTCACCAAATTTTGTTCTTCTAGGTTGAAGCGTTCGTCTACAGTAGCAGTTTATATATTTAGGTTTCACTCTGTTCTCTCCTATATAGATAGATGAATTTGGAAGTCTAAATCCAACATGGTTTGTAGTAGCTCTTTGAAACTTGACAAAATAAAGGAGTTCTCAGTTTTGTCTCTATGGTTTGTTTCCTCTTAAAGTAGCCTTAGGCACAGTCTTTGGAAAGCACTTTCATTGAGATGGGTTGTCAAGCTTCTAAGAAATAACGAGTTTCCGAAATACCAGCAAATATTTTTTCACACAATCTTGTTGATACTTGGTGGTAATGATCAGTACACAAATCCCACTTGGCTCACCAAATTTTGTTCTTCTAGGTTGAAGCGTTCGTCTACAGTAGCAGTTTTTATATTTAGGATTCTCTCTGTTCTCTCCTATATAGATAGATGAATTTGGAACTCTAAATCCAACATGGTTTGTAGTAGCTCTTTGAAACTTGACAAAATAAAGGAGTTCTCAGATTTGTCTCTATGGTTTGTTTCCTGTTCAAGTAGCCCTAGGCACAGACTGTGGAAAAGCACTTTCATTGAGAGGGGTTGCCAAGCTTCTAAGAAATAACGATTTTCCGAAATACCAGCAAATATTTTTTCACCCAATCTTGATGATACTTGGTGGTAATGATCAGTACACAAATCCCACTTGGCAGACCAAATTTTGTTCTTCTAGGTTGAAGCTTTCATCTACAGTAGCAGTTTTTATATTTAGGTTTCCCTCTGTTCTCTCCTATATAGATAGATGAATTTGGAACTATAAATCCAACATGCTTTGGAGTAGCTTCTTGAAACTTGACAAAATAAAGGAGTTCTCAGTTTTGTCTCTATAGTTTGTTTCCTCTTCAAGTAGCCCTAGGCACAGACTGTGGAAAAGCACTTTCATTGAGAGGGTTTGCCAAGCTTTTTAGAAATAACGAGTTTCCGAAATACCAGCAAATATTTTTTCACCCAATCTTGATGATACTTGGTGCTAATGATCAGTACACAAATCCCACTTGGCTCACCAAAATTTACTTCTTCTAGGTTGAAGCGTTCGTGTACAGTAGCAGTTTTATATTTAGGTTTCCCTCTGTTCTC
This sequence comes from Callospermophilus lateralis, assembly GCF_048772815.1. Classification (NCBI taxonomy): domain Eukaryota; kingdom Metazoa; phylum Chordata; class Mammalia; order Rodentia; family Sciuridae; genus Callospermophilus; species Callospermophilus lateralis. The sequence goes on from NW_027517211.1 coordinate 37,033, forward strand.
TCCTACACAGATAGATGAATTTGGAACTCTAAATCCAACATGGTTTGTAGTAGCTCTTTGAAACTTGACAAAATAAAGGAGTTCTCAGATTTGTCTCTATGGTTTGTTTCCTCTTCAAGTAGCCCTAGGCACAGACTGTGGAAAGCACTTTCATTGAGAGGGGTTGTCAAGCTTCTAAGAAATAACGAGTTTCCGAAAAACCAGCAAATATTTTTTCACCCAATCTTGATGATACTTGGTGGTAAGGATCAGTACGCAAATCCCACTTGGCTTACCAAATTTTGTTCTTCTAGGTTGAAGCGTTCGTCTACAGTAGCAGTTTTTATACTTAGGTTTCCCTCTGTTCTCTCCTATATAGATAGATGAATTTGGAACTCTAATCCAACATGCTTTGTAGTAGCTCCTTGAAACTTGACAAAAATAAAGGAGTTCTCAGTTTTGTCTCTATGGTTTGTTTCTTCTTCAAGTAGCCCTAGGCACAGACTGTGGAAAAGCACTTTCATTGAGAGGGGTTGCCAAGCTTCTAAGAAATAACGAGTTTCCGAAATACCAGCAAATATTTTTTCACCCAATATTGATGATACTTGGTGGTAATGATCAGTACACAAATCCCACTTGGCTCACCAAATTTAGTTCTTCTAGGTTGAAGCGTTCGTGTACAGTAGCAGTTTTTATATTTAGGTTTCACACTGTTCTCTCCTATATAGTTAGATGAATTTGGAAGTCTAAATCCAACATGGTTTGTAGCAGCTCTTTGAAACTTGACAAAATAAAGGAGTTCTCAGTTTTGTCTCAATGGTTTGTTTCCTCTTAAAGTAGCCCTAGGCACAGACTGTGGAAAGCACTTTCATTGAGATGGGTTGTCAAGCTTCTAAGAAATAACGAGTTTCCGAAAAACCAGCAAATATTTTTTCACACAATCTTGTTGATACTAGGTGGTAATGATCAGTACACATATCCCACTTGGCTCACCAAATTTTGTTCTTCTAGGTTGAAGCGTTCGTCTACAGTAGCAGTTTTATATTTAGGTTTCTCTCTGTTCTCTATATATAGATAGATGAATTTGGAACTCTAAATCCAACATGGTTTGTAGTAGCTCTTTAAACTTGACAAAATAAAGGAGTTCTCAGATTTGTCTCTATGGTTTGTTTCCTCATCAAGTAGCCCTAGGCACAGACTGTGGAAAAGCACTTTCATTGAGAGGGGTTGCCAAGCTTCCAAGAAATAACGATTTTCCGAAATACCAGCAAATATTTTTTCACCCAAACTTGATGATACTTGGTGGTAATGATCAGTACACAAATCCCACATGGCTTACCAAATTTTGTTATTCTAAGTTGAAGCGTTCATCTACAGTAGCAGTTTTTATATTTAGGTTTCCCTCTGTTCTCTCCTATATAGATAGATGAATTTGGAACTATAAATCCAACATGCTTTGTAGTAGCTCCTTGAAACTTGACAAAATAAACGAGTTCTCAGTTTTGTCTCTATGGTTTGTTTCCTCTTCAAGTAGCCCTAGGCACAGACTGTGGAAAAGCACTTTCATTGAGAGGGGTTGCCAAGCTTCTAAGAAATAACGAGTTTCCGAAATACCAGCAAATATTTTTTCACCCAATCTTGATGATACTTGGTGCTAATGATCAGTACACAAATCCCACTTGGCTCACCAAATTTAGTTCTTCTAGGTTGAAGCGTTCGTGTACAGTAGCAGTTTTTATATTTAGGTTTCCCTCTGTTCTCTCCTACACAGATAGATGAATTTGGAACTCTAAATCCAACATGGTTTGTAGTAGCTCTTTGAAACTTGACAAAACAAAGGAGTTCTCAGATTTGTATCTATGGTTTGTTTCCTCTTCAAGTAGCCCTAGGCACAGACTGTGGAAAGCACTTTCATTGAGAGGGGTTGCCAAGTTTCTACGAAATAACGAGTTTCCGAAATACCAGCAAATATATTTTCACCCAATCTTGATAATACTTGGTGGTAATGATCAGTACACAAATCCCACTTGGCTTACCAAATTTTGTTCTTCTAGGTTGAAGCGTTCGTCTCCAGTAGCAGTTTTTATATTTAGGTTTCCCTCTGTTCTCTCCTATATAGAAAGATGAATTTTGAACTCTAAATCCAACATGGTTTGCAGTAGCTCTTTGATACTTGACAAAATAAAGGAGTTCTCAGTTTTGTCGCTATGGTTTGTTTCCTCTTCAAGTAGCCCTAGGCACAGACTGTGGAAAAGCACATTCATTGAGAGGGGTTGAAAAGCTTCTAAGAAATTACGAGTTTCCGAAATACCAGCAAATATTTTTCACCCAATCTTGATGATACTTGGTGGTAATGATCAGTACACAAATCCCACTTGGCTCACCAAATTTTGTTCTTCTAGGTTGAAGCGTTCGTCTACAGTAGCAGTTTTTATATTTAGGTTTCTCTCTGTTCTCTCCTATATAGATAGATGAATTTGGAACTCTAAATCCAACATGGTTTGTAGTAGCTCTTTGAAACTTGACAAAATAAAGGAGTTCTCAGATTTGTCTCTATGGTTTGTTTCCTCTTCAAGTAGCCCTAGGCACAGACTGTGGAAAAGCACTTTCATTGAGAGGGGTTGCCAAGCTTCTAAGAAATAACGAGTTTCCGAAATACCAGCAAATATTTTTCACCCAATCTTGATGATACTTGGTGCTAATGATCAGTACACAAATCCCACTTGGCTCACCAAATTTAGTTCTTCTAGGTTGAAGCGTTCGTGTACAGTAGCAGTTTTTATATTTAGGTTTCCCTCTGTTCTCTCCTACACAGATAGATGAATTTGGAACTCTAAATCCAACATGGTTTGTAGTAGCTCTTTGAATCTTGACAAAATAAAGGAGTTCTCAGTTTTGTCTCTCTGGTTTGTTTCCGCTTCAAGTAGCCCTAGGAACAGACTGTGGAAAAGCACTTTCATTGAGATGGGTTGCCAAGCTTCTAAGAAATATCGAGTTTCCAAAATACCAGCAAATACTTTTTCACCCAAACTTGATGATACTTGGTGGTAATGATCAGCACACCAATCCCAATAGGCTAACCAATTTTGGTTCATCTAGGATGAAGCATTCGTGTACAGTAGCAGTTTTTATATTTAGGTTTCCCTCTGTTCTCTCCTATATAGATAGATGAATTTGGAACTCTAAATCCAACATGATTTGTAGTAGCTCTTTGAAACGTGACAAAATAAAGGAGTTCTCAGTTTTGTCTCTATGGTTTGTTTCCTCTTAAAGTAGCCCTAGGCACAGACTGTGCAAAGCAGTTTTATTGAGATTGGTTGACAAGCTTTTAAGAAATAACGAGTTTCCGAAATACCAGCAAATATTTCTTCACCCAATCTTGATGATACTTGGTGGTAGTGATCAGTACACAAATCCCACTTGGCTCACCAAATTTTGTTCTTCTAGGTTGAAGCGTTCGTCTACAGTAGCAGTTTTTATATTTAGGTTTCTCTCTGTTCTCTCCTATATAGATAGATGAATTTGGAACTCTAAATCCAACATGCTTTGTAGTAGGTCTTTGAAACTTGACAAATAAAGGAGTTCTCACATTTGTCTCTATGGTTTGTTTCCTCTTCAAGTAGCCCTAGGCACAGACTGTTGGAAAAGCACTTTCATTGAGAGGGGTTGCCAAGCTTCTAAGAAATAACGAGTTTCCGAAATACCAGCAAATATTTTTTCACCCAATCTTGATGATACTTGTTGCTAATGATCAGTACACCAATCCCACTTGGCTCACCAAATTTAGTTCTTCTAGGTTGAAGCGTTCGTGTACAGTAGCAGTTTTTTTATATATTTTTCCCTCTGTTCTCTCCTATATAGATAGATGAATTTGGAACTCTAAATCCAACATGATTTGTAGTACCTCTTTGAAACTTGACAAAATAAAGGAGTTCTCAGTTTTGTCTCTATGGTTTGTTTCCTCTTAAAGTAACCCTAGGCACAGACTGTGGAAAGCACTTTCACTGAGATTGGTAGCCAAGCTTCTAAGAAATAACGAGTTTCCGAAATACCAGCAAATATTTCTTCACCCAATCTTGATGATACTTGGTGGTAGTGATCAGTACACAAATCCCACTTTCCTTACCAAATTTTGTTCTTCTAGGTTGAAGCGTTCGTCTACAGTAGCAGTTTTTATATTTAGGTTTCCCTGTGTTCTCTCCTATATAGATAGATGAATTTGGAACTCTTAATCCAACATATTTTGTAGTAGCTCTTTGAAAATTGACAAAATAAAGGAGTTCTCAGTTTTGTCTGAATGGTTTGTTTCCTCTTAAAGTAGCCCTAGGCACAGACTGTGGAAAGCACTTTCATTGAGATGGGTTGCCAAGCTTGTAAGAAATAACGAGTTTCCGAAATACCAGCATATATTTTTTCACACAATCTTGTTGATACTTGGTGGTAATGATCAGTACACAAATCCCACTTGGCTCACCACATTTTGTTCTTCTAGGTTGAAGCGTTCGTCTACAGTAGCAGTTTTTATATTTAGGTTTCCCTCTGTTCTCTCCTATATAGATAGATGAATTTGGAACTCTAAATCCAACATGCTTTGTAGTAGCTCTTTGAAACTTGACAAAATAAAGGAGTTCTCAGATTTTTCTCTATGGTTTGTTTCCTCTTCAAGTAGCCCTAGGCACAGACTGTGGAAAAGCACTTTCATTGAGAGGGGTTGCCAAGCTTCTAAGAAATAACGAGTTTCCGAAATACCAGCAAATATTTTTTCACCCAATCTTGATGATACTTGGCGTTAATGATCAGTACACAAATCCCAATTGGCTTACCAAATTTTGTTCTTCAAGGTTGAAGCGTTCGTCTACAGTAGCAGTTTTATATTTAGGTTTCCCTCTGTTCTTTCCTATATAGATAGATGAATTGGGAACTCTAAATCCAACATGGTTTGTAGTAGCTCTTTGAAACTTGATAAAATAAAGGAGTTCTCAGTTTTGTCTGAATGGTTTGTTTCCTCTTAAAGTAGCCCTAGGCACAGACTGTGGAAAGCAATTTCATTGAGATTGGTTGCCAAGCTTCTAAGAAATAACGAGTTTCCGAAATACCAACAATATTTCTTCACCCAATCTTGATGATACTTGGTGGTAGTAATCAGTACACAAATCCCACTTGGCTTACCAAATTTTGTTCTTCTAGGTTGAAGCGTTCGTCTACAGTAGCAGTTTTTATACTTAGGTTTCCCTCTGTTCTCTCCTATATAGATAGATGAATTTGGAAGTCTAAATCCAACATGGTTTGTAGCAGCTCTTTGAAACTTGACAAAATAAAGGAGTTCTCAGTTTTGTCTCAATGGTTTGTTTCCTCTTAAAGTAGCCCTAGGCACAGACTGTGGAAAGCACTTTCATTGAGATGGGTTGTCAAGCTTCTAAGAAATAACGAGTTTCCGAAAAACCAGCAAATATTTTTTCACACAATCTTGTTGATACTAGGTGGTAATGATCAGTACACATATCCCACTTGGCTCACCAAATTTTGTTCTTCTAGGTTGAAGCGTTCGTCTACAGTAGCAGTTTTATATTTAGGTTTCTCTCTGTTCTCTATATATAGATAGATGAATTTGGAACTCTAAATCCAACATGGTTTGTAGTAGCTCTTTAAAACTTGACAAAATAAAGGAGTTCTCAGATTTGTCTCTATGGTTTGTTTCCTCATCAAGTAGCCCTAGGCACAGACTGTGGAAAAGCACTTTCATTGAGAGGGGTTGCCAAGCTTCCAAGAAATAACGATTTTCCGAAATACCAGCAAATATTTTTTCACCCAAACTTGATGATACTTGGTGGTAATGATCAGTACACAAATCCCACATGGCTTACCAAATTTTGTTATTCTAAGTTGAAGCGTTCATCTACAGTAGCAGTTTTTATATTTAGGTTTCCCTCTGTTCTCTCCTATATAGATAGATGAATTTGGAACTATAAATCCAACATGCTTTGTAGTAGCTCCTTGAAACTTGACAAAATAAACGAGTTCTCAGTTTTGTCTCTATGGTTTGTTTCCTCTTCAAGTAGCCCTAGGCACAGACTGTGGAAAAGCACTTTCATTGAGAGGGGTTGCCAAGCTTCTAAGAAAATAACGAGTTTCCGAAATACCAGCAAATATTTTTTCACCCAATCTTGATGATACTTGGTGGTAATGATCAGTACACAAATCCCACTTGGCTCACCACATTTTGTTCTTCTAGGTTGAAGCGTTCGTCTACAGTAGCAGTTTTTATATTTAGGTTTCCCTCTGTTCTCTCCTATATAGATAGATGAATTTGGAACTCTAAATCCAACATGCTTTGTAGTAGCTCTTTGAAACTTGACAAAATAAAGGAGTTCTCAGATTTTTCTCTATGGTTTGTTTCCTCTTCAAGTAGCCCTAGGCACAGACTGTGGAAAAGCACTTTCATTGAGAGGGGTTGCCAAGCTTCTAAGAAATAACGAGTTTCCGAAATACCAGCAAATATTTTTTCACCCAATCTTGATGATACTTGGCGTTAATGATCAGTACACAAATCCCAATTGGGCTTACCAAAATTTTGTTCTTCAAGGTTGAAGCGTTCGTCTACAGTAGCAGTTTTATATTTAGGTTTCCCTCTGTTCTTTCCTATATAGATAGATGAATTGGGAACTCTAAATCCAACATGGTTTGTAGTAGCTCTTTGAAACTTGATAAAATAAAGGAGTTCTCAGTTTTGTCTGAATGGTTTGTTTCCTCTTAAAGTAGCCCTAGGCACAGACTGTGGAAAGCAATTTCATTGAGATTGGTTGCCAAGCTTCTAAGAAATAACGAGTTTCCGAAATACCAACAAATATTTCTTCACCCAATCTTGATGATACTTGGTGGTAGTGATCAGTACACAAATCCCACTTGGCTTACCAAATTTTGTTCTTCTAGGTTGAAGCGTTCGTCTACAGTAGCAGTTTTTATACTTAGGTTTCCCTCTGTTCTCTCCTATATAGATAGATGAATTTGGAACTCTTAATCCAACATGGTTTGTAGTAGCTCTTTGAAACGTGACAAAATAAAGGAGTTCTCAGTTTTGTCTCTATGGTTTGTTTCCTCTTAAAGTAGCCCTAGGCACAGACTGTGGAAAGCACTTTCATTGAGATGGGTTGCCAAGCTTCTAAGAAATAACGAGTTTCCGAAATACCAGCATATATTTTTTCACACAATCTTGTTGATACTTTGTAGTAATGATCAGTACACAAATCCCACTTGGCTCACCACATTTTGTTCTTCTAGGTTGAAGCATTCTTGTACAGTAACAGTTTTTATATTTAGGTTTCCCTCTTTTTCTAATATATAGATAGATGAATTTGGAACTCTAAATCCAACATGATTTGTAGTAGCTCTTTGATACTTGACAAAATAAAGGAGTTCTCAGATTTGTCTCTATGGTTTGTTTCCTCTTCAAGTAGCCCTAGGCACAGACTGTGGAAAAGCACTTTCATTGAGAGGGGTTGCCAAGCTTCTAAGAAATAACGAGTTTCCGAAATACCAGCAAATATTTTTCCACCCAATCTTGATGATACTTGGTGGTAATGATCAGTACACAAATCCCAATTGGCTTACCAAATTTTGTTCTTCTAGGTTGAAGCGTTCGTCTACAGTAGCAGTTTTTTATATTTAGGTTTCCTTCTGTTCTTTCCTATATAGATAGATGAATTGGGAACTCTAAATCCAACATGGTTTGTAGTAGCTCTTTGAAACTTGATAAAATAAAGGAGTTTTCAGTTTTGTCTGAATGGTTTGTTTCCTCTTAAAGTAGCCCTAGGCACAGACTGTGGAAAGCACTTTCATTGAGATGGGTTGCCAAGCTTCTAAGAAATAACGAGTTTCCGAAATACCAGCATATATTTTTTCACACAATCTTGTTGATACTTTGTAGTAATGATCAGTACACAAATCCCACTTGGCTCACCACATTTTGTTCTTCTAGGTTGAAGCATTCTTGTACAGTAACAGTTTTTATATTTAGGTTTCCCTCTTTTCTCTAATATATAGATAGATGAATTTGGAACTCTAAATCCAACATGATTTGTAGTAGCTCTTTGATACTTGACAAAATAAAGGAGTTCTCAGATTTGTCTCTATGGTTTGTTTCCTCTTCAAGTAGCCCTAGGCACAGACTGTGGAAAAGCACTTTCATTGAGAGGGGTTGCCAAGCTTCTAAGAAATAACGAGTTTCCGAAATACCAGCAAATATTTTTCCACCCAATCTTGATGATACTTGGTGGTAATGATCAGTACACAAATCCCAATTGGCTTACCAAATTTTGTTCTTCTAGGTTGAAGCGTTCGTCTACAGTAGCAGTTTTTATATTTAGGTTTCCTTCTGTTCTTTCCTATATAGATAGATGAATTGGGAACTCTAAATCCAACATGGTTTGTAGTAGCTCTTTGAAACTTGATAAAATAAAGGAGTTTTCAGTTTTGTCTGAATGGTTTGTTTCCTCTTAAAGTAGCCCTAGGCACAGACTGTGGAAAGCACTTTCATTGAGATGGGTTGCCAAGCTTCTAAGAAATAACGAGTTTCCGAAATACCAGCAAATATTTTTTCACACAATCTTGTTGATACTTGGTGGTAATGATCAGCACACAAATCCCACTAGGCTCACCAAATTTTGTTCTTCTAGGTTGAAGCGTTCGTCTACAGTAGCAGTTTTTATATTTAGGTTTCTCTGTGTTCTCTCCTATATACATAGATGAATTTGGAACTCTAAATACAATATGCTTTGTAGTAGCTCCTTGAAACTTGACAAAATGAAGGAGTTCTCAGTTTTGTCTCTATGGTTTGTTTCCTCTTCAAATAGCTCTAGGCAAAGACTGTGGAAAGCACTTTCATTGAGAGGGATTGCCAAGCTTCTAAGAAATAACGAGTGTTCCGAAATACCAGCAAATATTTTTTCACCCAATCTTGATGATACTTGGTGCTAATGATCAGTACACAAATCCCACTTGGCTCACCAAATTTACTTCTTCTAGGTTGAAGCGTTCGTGTACAGTAGCAGTTTTTATATTTAGGTTTCCCTCTGTTCTCTCCTACACAGATAGATGAATTTGGAACTCTAAATCCAACATGATTTGTAGTAGCTCTTTGAAACTTGACAAAATAAAGGAGTTCTCAGTTTTGTCTCTATGGTTTGTTTCCTCTTCAAGTAGCCCTAGGCACAGACTGTGGAAAGCACTTTCATTGAGATTGGTTGCCAAGCTTCTAAGAAATAACGAGTTTCCGAAATACCAGCAAATATTTCTTCACCCAATCTTGATGATACTTGGTGTTAATGATCAGTACACAAATCCCACTTGGCTCACCACATTTTGTTCTTCTAGGTTGAAGCGTTCGTCTACAGTAGCAGTTTTTATATTTAGGTTTCCCTCTGTTCTCTGCTATATAGATAGATGAATTTGGAACTCTAAATCCAACATGCTTTGTAGTAGCTCTTTGAAACTTGACAAAATAAAGGAGTTCTCCGATTTGTCTCTATGGTTTGTTTCCTCTTCAAGTAGCCCTAGGCACAGACTGTGGAAAAGCACATTCATTGAGAGGGGTTGCCAAGCTTCTAAGAAATAACGAGTTTCCAAAATACCAGCAAATATTTTTTCACCCAATCTTGATGATACTTGGTGGTAATGATAAGTACACAAATCCCAATTGGCTTACCAAATTTTGTTCTTCTAGGTTGAAGCGTTCGTCTACAGTAGCAGTTTTATATTTAGGTTAGCCTCTGTTCTTTCCTATATAGATAGATGAATTGGGAACTCTAAATCCAACATGGTTTGTAGTAGCTCTTTGAAACTTGATAAAATAAAGGAGTTCTCAGTTTTGTCTGAATGGTTTGTTTCCTCTTAAAGTAGCCCTAGGCACAGACTGTGGAAAGCACTTTCATTGAGATGGGTTGCCAAGCTTCTAAGAAATA
>NW_027517212.1:0-46952 GCF_048772815.1 Callospermophilus lateralis
ACTCTGTTTTCTGCTATATAGATAGATGTGTTTGAAACTCTAAATCAAACACGGTTTGTGCTAGCTCCGTGAAACTTGACAAAATGAAGTAGTTCTAAGTTCTATCTCTATGGTTTGTTTCCTCTTGATGTACCCCATTCAGAGACTGGCGAAGAACACTTTCGTTTGAAAGGGGTTGCCAAGCTTCCAAAAAACTACTCGTTTGCTGAAATCTCAGCAAACATTTTTTCACCAAATCTTGATGATACTTGGTGGTAATGATCAGTTCACTAAGCCCACTTGGCTGCCCAATTTTCACTCTTCTAGGTTCAAGCGTTCGTTTCCAGTAACAGTGTGAATTTTTAGGTTTCACTCTGTTTTCTGCTATATAGATAGATGTGTTTGAAACTCTAAATCAAACACGGTTTGTGCTAGCTCCTTGAAACTTGACAAAATGAAGTAGTTGTTAGATCTATCTCTATGGTTTTTTTCCTCTTGAAGTACCCCATGCAGAGACTGGCGAAAAACACTTTCGTTTGAAAGGGGTTGCCAAGCTTCCAAAAAACTACTAGTTTGCTGAAATCTCAGCAAACATTTTTTCACCAAATCTTGATGATACTTGGTGGTAATGATCAGTTCACTAATCCCACTTGGCTGCAAAACTTTCACTCTTCTAGGCTCAAGCGTTCGTTTCCAGTAACAGTTTGAATTTTTAGGTTTCACTCTGTTTTCTGCTATATAGATAGATGTGTTTGAAACTCTAAATCAAACACGGTTTGTGCTAGCTCCGTGAAACTTGACAAAATGAAGTAGTTCTAAGTTCTATCTCTATGGTTTGTTTCCTCTTGATGTACCCCATTCAGAGACTGGCGAAGAACACTTTCATTTGAAAGGGGTTGCCAAGCTTCCAAAAAACTACTCGTTTGCTGAAATCTCAGCAAACATTTTTTCACCAAATCTTGATGATACTTGGTGGTAATGATCAGTTCACTAAGCCCACTTGGCTGCCCAAATTTTATTCTTCTAGGTTGAAGCTTTCGTTTCCAGTAACAGTTTGAATTTTTAGGTTTCACTCTGTTTTCTCCTACATAGATAGATGTGTTTGAAACTCTAAATCAAACACGGTTTGTGCTAGCTCCTTGAAACTTGACAAAATGAAGTAGTTGTTAGTTCTATCTCTATGGTTTTTTTCCTCTTGAAGTACCCCATGCAGAGACTGGCGAAAAACACTTTCGTTTGAAAGGGGTTGCCAAGCTTCCAAAAAACTACTAGGTTGCTGAAATCTCAGCAAACATTTTTTCACCAAATCTTGATGATACTTGGTGGTAATGATCAGTTCACTAATCCCACTTGGCTGCCCAACTTTCACTCTTCTAGGTTCAAGCGTTCGTTTCCAGTAACAGTTTGAATTTTTAGGTTTCACTCTGTTTTCTGCTATATAGATAGATGTGTTTGAAACTCTAAATCAAACACGGTTTGTGCTAGCTCCGTGAAACTTGACAAAATGAAGTAGTTCTAAGTTCTATCTCTATGGTTTGTTTCCTCTTGAAGTACCCCATGCAGAGACTGGCGAAGAACACTTTCGTTTGAAAGGGGTTGCCAAGCTTCCAAAAAACTACTAGTTTGCTGAAATCTCAGCAAACATTTTTTCACCAACTCTTGATGATACTTGGTGGTAATGATCAGTTCACTAAGCCCACTTGGCTGCCCAATTTTCACTCTTCTAGGTTCAAGCGTTCGTTTCCAGTAACACTTTGAATTTTTAGGTTTCACTCTGTTTTCTGCTATATAGATAGATGTGTTTGAAACTCTAAATCAAACACGGTTTGTGCTAGCTCCTTGAAACTTGACCAAATGAAGTAGTCCTATGTTCTATCTATATGGTTTGTTTCCTCTTGAATTACCCCATGCAGAGACTGGCGAAAAACACTTTCGTTTGAAAGGGGTTGCCAAGCTTCCAAAAAACTACTAGTTTGCTGAAATCTCAGCAAACATTTTTTCAACAAATCTTGATGATACTTGGTGGTAATGATCAGTTCACTAATCCCACTTGGCTGCCCAACTGTCACTCTTCTAGGTTCAAGCGTTCGTGTCCAGTAACAGTTTGAAATTTTAGGTTTCACTCTGTTTTCTGCTATATAGATAGATGTGTTTGGAATTCTAAATCAAACACGGTTTGTGCTAGCTCCTTGAAACTTGACAAAATGAAGTAGTTGTTAGTTCTATCTCTATGGTTTTTTTCCTCTTGAAGTAACCCATGCAGAGACTGGCGAAAAACACTTTCGTTTGAAAGGGGTTGCCAAGCTTTCAAAAAACTACTAGTTTGCTGAAATCTCAGCAAACATTTTTTCACCAAATCTTGATGATACTTGGTGGTAATGATCAGTTCACTAATCCCACTTGGCTGCCCAACTTTCACTCTTCTAGGTTCAAGCGTTCGTTTCCAGTAACAGTTTGAATTTTTAGGTTTCACTCTGTTTTCTGCTAAATAGATAGATGTGTTTGAAACTCTAAATCAAACACGGTTTGTGCTAGCTCAGTGAAACTTGACAAAATGAAGTAGTTCTAAGTTCTATCTCTATGGTTTTTTTCCTCTTGAAGTACCCCATGCAGAGACTGGCAAAAAACACTTTCGTTTGAAAGGGGTTGCCAAGCTTCCAAAAAACTACTAGTTTGCTGAAATCTCTGCAAACATTTTTTCACCAAATCTTGATGATACTTGGTGGTAATGATCAGTTCACTAATCCCACTTGGCTGCCCAAATTTTATTCTTCTAGGTTGAAGCTTTCGTTTCCAGTAACAGTTTGAATTTTTAGGTTTCACTCTGTTTTCTCCTACATAGATAGCTGTGTTTGGTTTTCTAAATCAAACACGGTTTGTGCTAGCTCCTTGAAACTTGACAAAATGAAGTAGTTGTTAGTTCTATCTCTATGGTTTGTTTCCTCTTGAGGTACCCCATGCAGAGACTGTCGAAAAACACTTTCGTTTGAAAGGGGTTGCCAAGCTTTCAAAAAACTACTAGTTTGCTGAAATATCAGCAAACATTTTTTCACCAAATCTTGATGATACTTGGTGGTAATGATCAGTTCACTAATCCCACTTGGCTGCCCAACTTTCACTCTTCTAGGTTCAAGCGTTCGTTTCCAGTAACACTTTGAATTTTTAGGTTTCACTCTGTTTTCTGCTATATAGATAGATGTGTTTGAAACTCTAAATCAAACACGGTTTGTGCTAGCTCCTTGAAACTTGACCAAATGAAGTAGTTCTAAGTTCTATCTCTATGGTTTGTTTCCTCTTGAAGTACCCCATGCAGAGACTGGCGAAAAACACTTCCGTTTGAAAGGGGTTGCCAAGCTTCCAAAAAACTACTAGTTTGCTGAAATCTCAGCAAACATTTTTTCACCAAATCTTGATAATACTTGGTGGTAATGATCAGTTCACTAATCCCACTTGGCTGCCCAAATTTTATTCTTCTAGGTTGAAGCTTTCGTTTCCAGTAACAGTTTGAATTTTTAGGTTTCACTCTGTTTTCTCCTACATAGATAGCTGTGTTTGGAATTCTAAATCAAACACGGTTTGTGCTAGCTCCTTGAAACTTGACCAAATGAAATAGTTCTAAGTTCTATCTCTATGGTTTGTTTCCTCTTGAAGTACCCCATGCAGAGACTGGCGAAAAACACTTTCGTTTGAAAGGGGTTGCCAAGCTTCCAAAAAACTACTAGTTTGCTGAAATCTCAGCAAACATTTTTTCACCAAAACTTGATGATACTTGATGGTAATGATCAGTTCACTAAGCCCACTTGGCAGCCCAATTTTTACTCTTCTAGGTTCAAGCGTTCGTTTCCAGTAACACTTTGAAATTTTAGATTTCACTCTGTTTTCTGCTATATAGATAGATGTCTTTGAAACTCTAAATCAAACACGGTTTGTGCTAGCTCCTTGAAACTTGACAAAATGAAGTAGTTGTTAGTTCTATCTCTATGGTTTTTTTCCTCTTGATGTACCCCATGCAGAGACTGGCGAAAAACACTTTCGTTTGAAAGGGGTTGCCAAGCTTCCAAAAAACTACTAGTTTGCTGAAATCTCAGCAAACATTTTTTCACCAAATCTTCATGATACTTGGTGGTAATGATCAGTTCACTAATCCCACTTGGCTGCCCAACTTTCACTCTTCTAGGTTCAAGCGTTCGTTTCCAGTAACAGTTTGAATTTTTAGGTTTCACTCTGTTTTCTGCTATATAGATAGATGTGTTTGAAACTCTAAATCAAACACGGTTTGTGCTAGCTCCGTGAAACTTGACAAAATGAAGTAGTTCTAAGTTCTATCTCTATGGTTTGTTTCCTCTTGAAGTACCCCATGCAGAGACTGGCAAAGAACACTTTCGTTTGAAAGGGGTTGCCAAGCTTCCAAAAAACTACTCGTTTGCTGAAATCTCAGCAAACATTTTTTCACCAAATCTTGATGATACTTGGTGATAATGATCAGTTCACTAAGCCCACTTGGCTGCCCAATTTTCACTCTTCTAGGTTCAAGCGTTCGTTTCCAGTAACACTTTGAATTTTTAGGTTTCACTCTGTTTTCTGCTATATAGATAGATGTGTTTGAAACTCTAAATCAAACACGGTTTGTGCTAGCTCCTTGAAACTTGACAAAATGAAGTAGTTCTAAGTTCTATCTCTATGGTTTTTTTCCTCTTGAAGTACCCCATGCAGAGACTGGCAAAAAACACTTTCGTTTGAAAGGGGTTGCCAAGCTTCCAAAAAACTACTAGTTTGCTGAAATCTCTGCAAACATTTTTTCACCAAATCTTGATGATACTTGGTGGTAATGATCAGTTCACTAATCCCACTTGGCTGCCCAACTTTCACTCTTCTAGGTTCAAGCGTTCGTTTCCAGTAACACTTTGAAATTTTAGGTTTCACTCTGTTTTCTGCTATATAGATAGATGTGTTTGAAACTCTAAATCAAACACGGTTTGTGCTAGCTCCTTGAAACTTGACCAAATGAAGTAGTTCTAAGTTCTATCTCTATGGTTTGTTTCCTCTTGAAGTACCCCATGCAGAGACTGGCGAAAAACACTTCCGTTTGAAAGGGGTTGCCAAGCTTCCAAAAAACTACTAGTTTGCTGAAATCTCAGCAAACATTTTTTCACCAAATCTTGATGATACTTGGTGGTAATGATCAGTTCACTAATCCCACTTGGCTGCCCAAATTTTATTCTTCTAGGTTGAAGCTTTCGTTTCCAGTAACAGTTTGAATTTTTAGATTTCACTCTGTTTTCTCCTACATAGATAGATGTGTTTGAAACTCTAAATCAAACACGGTTTGTGCTAGCTCCTTGAAACTTGACAAAATGAAGTAGTTGTTAGTTCTATCTCTATGGTTTTTTTCCTCTTGAAGTACCCCATGCAGAGACTGGCGAAAAACACTTTCGTTTGAAAGGGGTTGCCAAGCTTCCAAAAAACTACTAGTTTGCTGAAATCTCAGCAAACATTTTTTCACCAAATCTTGATGATACTTGGTGGTAATGATCAGTTCACTAATCCCACTTGGCTGCCCAACTTTCACTCTTCTACGTTCAAGCGTTCGTTTCCAGTAACAGTTTGAATTTTTAGGTTTCACTCTGTTTTCTGCTATATAGATAGATGTGTTTGAAACTCTAAATCAAACACGGTTTGTGCTAGCTCCGTGAAACTTGACAAAATGAAGTAGTTCTAAGTTCTATCTCTATGGTTTGTTTCCTCTTGAAGTACCCCATGCAGAGACTGGCGAAGAACACTTTCGTTTGAAAGGGGTTGCCAAGCTTCCAAAAAACTACTAGTTTGCTGAAATCTCAGCAAACATTTTTTCACCAACTCTTGATGATACTTGGTGGTAATGATCAGTTCACTAAGCCCACTTGGCTGCCCAATTTTCACTCTTCTAGGTTCAAGCGTTCGTTTCCAGTAACACTTTGAATTTTTAGGTTTCACTCTGTTTTCTGCTATATAGATAGATGTGTTCGGAATTCTAAATCAAACACGGTTTGTGCTAGCTCCTTGAAACTTGACAAAATGAAGTAGTTGTTAGTTCTATCTCTATGGTTTTTTTCCTCTTGAAGTAACCCATGCAGAGACTGGCGAAAAACACTTTCGTTTGAAAGGGGTTGCCAAGCTTTCAAAAAACTACTAGTTTGCTGAAATCTCAGCAAACATTTTTTCACCAAATCTTGATGATACTTGGTGGTAATGATCAGTTCACTAATCCCACTTGGCTGCCCAACTTTCACTCTTCTAGGTTCAAGCGTTCGTTTCCAGTAACAGTTTGAATTTTTAGGTTTCACTCTGTTTTCTGCTATATAGATAGATGTGTTTGAAACTCTAAATCAAACACGGTTTGTGCTAGCTCCGTGAAACTTGACAAAATGAAGTAGTTCTAAGTTCTATCTCTATGGTTTGTTTCCTCTTGAAGTACCCCATGCAGAGACTGGCGATGAACACTTTCGTTTGAAAGGGGTTGCCAAGCTTCCAAAAAACTACTCGTTTGCTGAAATCTCAGCAAACATTTTTTCACCAAATCTTGATGATACTTGGTGGTAATGATCAGTTCACTAAGAACACTTGGCTGCCCAATTTTCACTCTTCTAGGTTCAAGCGTTCGTTTCCAGTAACACTTTGAATTTTTAGGTTTCACTCTGTTTTCTGCTATATAGATAGATGTGTTTGAAACTCTAAATCAAACACGGTTTGTGCTAGCTCCTTGAAACTTGACCAAATAAAGTAGTTCTAAGTTCTATCTCTATGGTTTGTTTCCTCTTGAAGTACCCCATGCAGAGAGTGGCGAAAAACACTTCCGTTTGAAAGGGGTTGCCAAGCTTCCAAAAAACTACTAGTTTGCTGAAATCTCAGCAAACATTTTTTCACTAAATCTTGATAATACTTGGTGGTAATGATCAGTTCACTAATCCCACTTGGCTGCCCAAATTTTATTCTTCTAGGTTGAAGCTTTCGTTTCCAGTAACAGTTTGAATTTTTAGGTTTCACTCTGTTTTCTCCTACATAGATAGCTGTGTTTGGAATTCTAAATCAAACACGGTTTGTGCTAGCTCCTTGAAACTTGACCAAATGAAATAGTTCTAAGTTCTATCTCTATGGTTTGTTTCCTCTTGAAGTACCCCATGCAGAGACTGGCGAAAAACACTTTCGTTTGAAAGGGGTTGCCAAGCTTCCAAAAAACTACTAGTTTGCTGAAATCTCAGCAAACATTTTTTCACCAAAACTTGATGATACTTGGTGGTAATGATCAGTTCACTAAGCCCACTTGGCTGCCCAATTTTCACTCTTCTAGGTTCAAGCGTTCGTTTCCAGTAACACTTTGAAATTTTAGGTTTCACTCTGTTTTCTGCTATATAGATAGATGTCTTTGAAACTCTAAATCAAACACGGTTTGTGCTAGCTCCTTGAAACTTGACAAAATGAAGTAGTTGTTAGTTCTATCTCTATGGTTTTTTTCCTCTTGAGGTACCCCATGCAGAGACTGTCGAAAAACACTTTCGTTTGAAAGGGGTTGCCAAGCTTTCAAAAAACTACTAGTTTGCTGAAATCTCAGCAAACATTTTTTCACCAAATCTTGATGATACTTGGTGGTAATGATCAGTTCACTAATCCCACTTGGCTGCCCAACTTTCACTCTTCTAGGTTCAAGCGTTCGTTTCCAGTAACAGTTTGAAGTTTTAGGTTTCACTCTGTTTTCTGCTATATAGATAGATGTGTTTGAAACTCTAAAACAAACACGGTTTGTGCTAGCCCTGTGAAACTTGACATAATGAAGTAGTTCTAAGTTCTATCTCTATGGTTTGTTTCCTCTTGAAGTACCCCATGCAGAGACTGGCGAAGAACACTTTCGTTTGAAAGGGGTTGCCAAGCTTCCAAAAAACTACTCGTTTGCTGAAATCTCAGCAAACATTTTTTCACCAAATCTTGATGATACTTGGTGGTAATGATCAGTTCACTAAGCCCACTTGGCTGCCCAATTTTCACTCTTCTAGGTTCAAGCGTTCGTTTCCAGTAACACTTTGAATTTTTAGGTTTCACTCTGTTTTCTGCTATATAGATAGATGTGTTTGAAACTCTAAATCAAACACGGTTTGTGCTAGCTCCTTGAAACTTGACCAAATGAAGTAGTTCTAAGTTCTTTCTCTATGATTTGTTTCCTCTTGAAGTACCCCATGCAGAGACTGGCGAAAAACACTTCCGTTTGAAAGGGGTTGCCAAGCTTCCAAAAAACTACTAGTTTGCTGAAATCTCAGCAAACATTTTTTCACCAAATCTTGATGATACTTGGTGGTAATGATCAGTTCACTAATCCCACTTGGCTGCCCAAATTTTATTCTTCTAGGTTGAAGCTTTCGTTTCCAGTAACAGTTTGAATTTTTTGGTTTCACTCTGTTTTCTCCTACATAGATAGCTGTGTTTGGAATTCTAAATCAAACACGGTTTGTGCTAGCTCCTTGAAACTTGACCAAATGAAATAGTTCTAAGTTCTATCTCTATGGTTTGTTTCCTCTTGAAGTACCCCATGCAGAGACTGGCGAAAAACACTTTCGTTTGAAAGGGGTTGCCAAGCTTCCAAAAAACTACTAGTTTGCTGAAATCTCAGCAAACATTTTTTCACCAAATCTTGATGATACTTGGTGGTAATGATCAGTTCACTAATCCCACTTGGCTGCCCAACTTTCACTCTTCTAGGTTCAAGCGTTCGTTTCCAGTAACAGTTTGAATTTTTAGGTTTCACTCTGTTTTCTGCTATATAGATAGATGTTTTTGAAACTCTAAATCAAACACGGTTTGTGCTAGCTCCGTGAAACTTGACCAAATGAAGTAGTTCTAAGTTCTATCTCTATGGTTTGTTTCCTCTTGAAGTACCCCATGCAGAGACTGGCGAAGAACACTTTCGTTTGAAAGGGGTTGCCAAGCTTCCAAAAAACTACTAGTTTGCTGAAATCTCAGCAAACATTTTTTCACCAACTCTTGATGATACTTGGTGGTAATGATCAGTTCACAAAGCCCACTTGGCTGCCCAATTTTCACTCTTCTAGGTTCAAGCGTTCGTTTCCAGTAACACTTTGAATTTTTAGGTTTCACTCTGTTTTCTGCTATATAGATAGATGTGTTTGGAATTCTAAATCAAACACGGTTTGTGCTAGCTCCTTGAAACTTGACAAAATGAAGTAGTTGTTAGTTCTATCTCTATGGTTTTTTTCCTCTTGAAGTAACCCATGCAGAGACTGGCGAAAAACACTTTCGTTTGAAAGGGTTGCCAAGCTTTCAAAAAACTACTAGTTTGCTGAAATCTCAGCAAACATTTTTTCACCAAATCTTGATGATACTTGGTGGTAATGATCAGTTCACTAATCCCACTTGGCTGCCCAACTTTCACTCTTCTAGGTTCAAGCGTTCGTTTCCAGTAACAGTTTGAATTTTTAGGTTTCACTCTGTTTTCTGCTATATAGATAGATGTGTTTGAAACTCTAAATCAAACACGGTTTGTGCTAGCTCCGTGAAACTTGACAAAATGAAGTAGTTCTAAGTTCTATCTCTATGGTTTGTTTCCTCTTGAAGTACCCCATGCAGAGACTGGCGATGAACACTTTCGTTTGAAAGGGGTTGCCAAGCTTCCAAAAAACTACTCGTTTGCTGAAATCTCAGCAAACATTTTTTCACCAAATCTTGATGATACTTGGTGGTAATGATCAGTTCACTAAGCCCACTTGGCTGCCCAATTTTCACTCTTCTAGGTTCAAGCGTTCGTTTCCAGTAACACTTTGAATTTTTAGGTTTCACTCTGTTTTCTGCTATATAGATAGATGTGTTTGAAACTCTAAATCAAACACGGTTTTTGCTAGCTCCTTGAAACTTGACCAAATAAAGTAGTTCTAAGTTCTATCTCTATGGTTTGTTTCCTCTTGAAGTACCCCATGCAGAGACTGGCGAAAAACACTTCCGTTTGAAAGGGGTTGCCAAGCTTCCAAAAAACTACTAGTTTGCTGAAATCTCAGCAAACATTTTTTCACTAAATCTTGATAATACTTGGTGGTAATGATCAGTTCACTAATCCCACTTGGCTGCCCAAATTTTATTCTTCTAGGTTGAAGCTTTCGTTTCCAGTAACAGTTTGAATTTTTAGGTTTCACTCTGTTTTCTCCTACATAGATAGCTGTGTTTGGAATTCTAAATCAAACACGGTTTGTGCTAGCTCCTTGAAACTTGACCAAATGAAATAGTTCTAAGTTCTATCTCTATGGTTTGTTTCCTCTTGAAGTACCCCATGCAGAGACTGGCGAAAAACACTTTCGTTTGAAAGGGGTTGCCAAGCTTCCAAAAAACTACTCGTTTGCTGAAATCTCAGCAAACATTTTTTCACCAAATCTTGATGATACTTGGTGGTAATGATCAGTTCACTAAGCCCACTTGGCTGCCCAATTTTCACTCTTCTAGGTTCAAGCGTTCGTTTCCAGTAACACTTTGAATTTTTAGGTTTCACTCTGTTTTCTGCTATATAGATAGATGTGTTTGAAACTCTAAATCAAACACGGTTTTTGCTAGCTCCTTGAAACTTGACCAAATAAAGTAGTTCTAAGTTCTATCTCTATGGTTTGTTTCCTCTTGAAGTACCCCATGCAGAGACTGGCGAAAAACACTTCCGTTTGAAAGGGGTTGCCAAGCTTCCAAAAAACTACTAGTTTGCTGAAATCTCAGCAAACATTTTTTCACTAAATCTTGATAATACTTGGTGGTAATGATCAGTTCACTAATCCCACTTGGCTGCCCAAATTTTATTCTTCTAGGTTGAAGCTTTCGTTTCCAGTAACAGTTTGAATTTTTAGGTTTCACTCTGTTTTCTCCTACATAGATAGCTGTGTTTGGAATTCTAAATCAAACACGGTTTGTGCTAGCTCCTTGAAACTTGACCAAATGAAATAGTTCTAAGTTCTATCTCTATGGTTTGTTTCCTCTTGAAGTACCCCATGCAGAGACTGGCGAAAAACACTTTCGTTTGAAAGGGGTTGCCAAGCTTCCAAAAAACTACTCGTTTGCTGAAATCTCAGCAAACATTTTTTCACCAAATCTTGATGATACTTGGTGGTAATGATCAGTTCACTAAGCCCACTTGGCTGCCCAATTTTCACTCTTCTAGGTTCAAGCGTTCGTTTCCAGTAACACTTTGAATTTTTAGGTTTCACTCTGTTTTCTGCTATATAGATAGATGTGTTTGAAACTCTAAATCAAACACGGTTTGTGCTAGCTCCTTGAAACTTGACCAAATAAAGTAGTTCTAAGTTCTATCTCTATGGTTTGTTTCCTCTTGAAGTACCCCATGCAGAGACTGGCGAAAAACACTTCCGTTTGAAAGGGGTTGCCAAGCTTCCAAAAAACTACTAGTTTGCTGAAATCTCAGCAAACATTTTTTCACCAAATCTTGATGATACTTGGTGGTAATGATCAGCTCACTAATCCCACTTGGCTGCCCAACTTTCACTCTTCTAGGTTCAAGCGTTCGTTTGCAGTAACAGTTTGAAATTTAGGTTTCACTCTGTTTTCTGCTATATAGATAGATGTGTTTGAAACTCCAAATCAAGCACGGTTTGTGCTAGCTCCGTGAAACTTGACAAAATGAAGTAGTTCTAAGTTCTATTTCTATGGTTTGTTTCCTCTTGAAGTACCCCATGCAGAGACTGGCGAAGAACACTTTCGTTTGAAAGGGGTTGCCAAGCTTCCAAAAAACTACTCCTTTGCTGAAATCTCAGCAAATATTTTTTCACCAAATCTTGATGATACTTGGTGTTAATGATCAGTTCACTAAGCCCACTTGGCTGCCCAATTTTCACTCTTCTAGGTTCAAGCGTTCGTTTCCAGTAACACTTTGAATTTTTAGGTTTCACTCTGTTTTCTGCTATATAGATAGATGTGTTTGAAACTCTAAATCAAAAACGGTTTGTGCTAGCTCCGTGAAACTTGACAAAATGAAGTAGTTCTAAGTTCTATCTCTATGGTTTGTTTCCTCTTGAAGTACCCCATGCAGAGACTGGCGAAGAACACTTTCGTTTGAAAGGGGTTGCCAAGCTTCCAAAAAACTACTCGTATGCTGAAATCTCAGCAAACATTTTTTCACCAAATCTTGATGATACTTGGTGGTAATGATCAGTTCACTAAGCCCACTTGGCTGCCCAATTTTTACTCTTCTAGGTTCAAGCGTTCGTTTCCAGTAACACTTTGAAATTTTAGGTTTCACTCTGTTTTCTGCTATATAGATAGATGTCTTTGAAACTCTAAATCAAAAAGGGGTTTGTGCTAGCTCCTTGAAACTTGACAAAATGAAGTAGTTGTTAGTTCTATCTCTATGGTTTTTTTCCTCTTGAAGTACCCCATGCAGAGACTGGCGAAAAACACTTTCGCTTGAAAGGGGTTGCCAAGCTTCCAAAAAACTACTAGTTTGCTGAAATCTCAGCAAACATTTTTTCACCAAATCTTGATGATACTTGGTGGTAATGATCAGTTCACTAATCCCACTTGGCTGCAAAACTTTCACTCTTCTAGGCTCAAGCGTTCGTTTCCAGTAACAGTTTGAATTTTTAGGTTTCACTCTGTTTTCTGCTATATAGATAGATGTGTTTGAAACTCTAAATCAAACACGGTTTGTGCTAGCTCCGTGAAACTTGACAAAATGAAGTAGTTCTAAGTTCTATCTCTATGGTTTGTTTCCTCTTGATGTACCCCATTCAGAGACTGGCGAAGAACACTTTCGTTTGAAAGGGGTTGCCAAGCTTCCAAAAAACTACTCGTTTGCTGAAATCTCAGCAAACATTTTTTCACCAAATCTTGATGATACTTGGTGGTAATGATCAGTTCACTAAGCCCACTTGGCTGCCCAATTTTCACTCTTCTAGGTTCAAGCGTTCGTTTCCAGTAACACTTTGAATTTTTAGGTTTCACTCTGTTTTCTGCTATATAGATAGATGTGTTTGAAACTCTAAATCAAACACGGTTTGTGCTAGCTCCTTGAAACTTGACCAAATGAAGTAGTCCTATGTTCTATCTCTATGGTTTGTTTCCTCTTGAAGTACCCCATGCAGAGACTGGCGAAAAACACTTTCGTTTTAAAGGGGTTGCCAAGCTTCCAAAAAACTACTAGTTTGCTGAAATCTCAGCAAACATTTTTTCACCAAAACTTGATGATACTTGGTGGTAATGATCAGTTCACTAAGCCTACTTGGCTGCCCAATTTTTACTCTTCTAGGTTCAAGCGCTCGTTTCCAGTAACACTTTGAAATTTTAGGTTTCACTCTGTTTTCTGCTATATAGATAGATGTCTTTGAAACTCTAAATCAAACACGGTTTGTGCTAGCTCCTTGAAACTTGACAAAATGAAGTAGCTCTAAGTTCTATCTCTATGGTTTTTTTCCTCTTGAAGTACCCCATGCAGAGACTGGCGAAAAACACTTTCGTTTGAAAGGGGTTGCCAAGCTTCCAAAAAACTAGTCGTTTGCTGAAATCTCAGCAAACATTTTTTCACCAAATCTTGATGATACTTGGTGGTAATGATCAGCTCACTAATCCCACTTGGCTGCCCAATTTCACTCTTCTAGGTTCAAGCGTTCGTTTCCAGTAACAGTTTGAATTTTTAGGTTTCACTCTGTTTTCTGCTATATAGATAGATGTGTTTGAAACTCTAAATCAAACACGGTTTGTGCTAGCTCCGTGAAACTTGACAAAATGAAGTAGTTCTAAGTTCTATTTCTATGGTTTGTTCCTCTTGAAGTACCCCATGCAGAGACTGGCGAAGAACACTTTCGTTTGAAAGGGGTTGCCAAGCTTCCAAAAAACTACTCGTTTGCTGAAATCTCAGCAAATATTTTTTCACCAAATCTTGATGATACTTGGTGGTAATGATCAGTTCACTAAGCCCACTTGGCTGCCCAATTTTCACTCTTCTAGGTTCAAGCGTTCGTTTCCAGTAACACTTTGAATTTTTAGGTTTCACTCTGTTTTCTGCTATATAGATAGATGTGTTTGAAACTCTAAATCAAAAACGGTTTGTGCTAGCTCCGTGAAACTTGACAAAATGAAGTAGTTCTAAGTTCTATCTCTATGGTTTGTTTCCTCTTGAAGTACCCCATGCAGAGACTGGCGAAGAACACTTTCGTTTGAAAGGGGTTGCCAAGCTTCCAAAAAACTACTCGTTTGCTGAAATCTCAGCAAATATTTTTTCACCAAATCTTGATGATACTTGGTGGTAATGATCAGTTCACTAAGCCCACTTGGCTGCCCAATTTTCACTCTTCTAGGTTCAAGCGTTCGTTTCCAGTAACACTTTGAATTTTTAGGTTTCACTCTGTTTTCTGCTATATAGATAGATGTCTTTGAAACTCTAAATCAAACACGGTTTGTGCTAGCTCCTTGAAACTTGACAAAATGAAGTAGTTGTTAGTTCTATCTCTATGGTTTTTTTCCTCTTGAAGTACCCCATGCAGAGACTGGCGAAAAACACTTTCGTTTGAAAGGGGTTGCCAAGCTTCCAAAAAACTACTAGTTTGCTGAAATCTCAGCAAATATTTTTTCACCAAATCTTGATGATACTTGGCGGTAATGATCAGTTCAATAAGCCCACTTGGCTGCCCAAATTTTATTCTTCTAGGTTGAAGCTTTCGTTTCCAGTGACTGTTTGAATTTTTAGGTTTCACTCTGTTTTCTCCTACATAGATAGCTGTGTTTGGAATTCTAAATCAAACACGGTTTGTGCTAGCTCCTTGAAACTTGACCAAATGAAGTAGTTCTAAGTTCTATCTCTATGGTTTGTTTCCTCTTGAAGTACCCCATGTAGAGACTGGCGAAAAACACTTTCGTTTGAAAGGGGTTGCCAAGCTTCCAAAAAACTACTAGTTTGCTGAAATCTCAGCAAACATTTTTTCACCAAAACTTGATGATACTTGGTGGTAATGATCAGTTCACTAAGCCCACTTGGCTATCCAATTTTTACTCTTCTAGGTTAAAGCGTTCGTTTCCAGTAACACTTTTAAATTTTAGGTTTCACTCTGTTTTCTGCTATATAGATAGATGTCTTTGAAACTCTAAATCAAACACGGTTTGTGCTAGCTCCTTGAAACTTGACTAAATGAAGTAGTTGTAAGTTCTATCTCTATGGTTTGTTTCCTCTTGAAGTACCCCATGCAGAGACTGGCGAAGAACACTTTTGTTTGAAAGGGGTTGCCAAGCTTCCAAAAAACTTCTCGTTTGCTGAAATCTCAGCAAACATTTTTTTCACCAAATCTTGATGATACTTGGTGGTAATGATCAGTTCACTAAGCCCACTTGGCTGCCCAATTTTCACTCTTCTGGGTTCAAGCGTTCGTTTCCAGTAACACTTTGAATTTTTAGGTTTCACTCTGTTTTCTGCTATATAGATAGATGTGTTTGAAACTCTAAATCAAACACGGTTTGTGCTAGCTCGTTGAAACTTGACAAAATGAAGTAGTTCTAAGTTCTATCTCTATGGTTTGTTTCCTCTTGAAGTACCCCATGCAGAGACTGGCGAAAAACACTTTCGATTTAAAGGGGTTGCCAAGCTTCCAAAAAACTACTAGTTTGCTGAAATCTCAGCAAACAT
This sequence comes from Callospermophilus lateralis, assembly GCF_048772815.1. Taxonomy (NCBI): domain Eukaryota; kingdom Metazoa; phylum Chordata; class Mammalia; order Rodentia; family Sciuridae; genus Callospermophilus; species Callospermophilus lateralis. The sequence continues at coordinate 15,623 of NW_027517212.1, forward strand.
TTTTTCACCAAAACTTGATGATACTTGGTGGTATGATCAGTTCACTAAGCCCACTTGGCTGCCCAATTTTTACTCTTCTAGGTTCATGAGTTCGTTTCCAGTAACACTTTGAAATTTTAGGTTTCACTCTGTTTTCTGCTATATAGATAGATGTCTTTGAAATTCTAAATCAAACACGGTTTGTGCTAGCTCCTTGAAACTTGACAAAATGAAGTAGTTGTTAGTTCTATCTCTATGGATTTTTTCCTCTTGAAGTACCCCATGCAGAGACTGGCGAAAAACACTTTCGTTTGAAAGGGGTTGCCAAGCTTCCAAAAAACTACTAGTTTGCTGAAATCTCAGCAAACATTTTTTCACCAAATCTTGATGATACTTGGTGGTAATGATCAGTTCACTAAGCCCACTTGGCTGCCCAAATTTTATTCTTCTAGGTTGAAGCTTTCGTTTCCAGTGACTGTTTGAATTTTTAGGTTTCACTCTGTTTTCTGCTATATAGATAGATGTGTTTGAAACTCTAAATCAAACACGGTTTGTGCTAGCTCCTTGAAACTTGACCAAATGAAGTAGTCCTAAGTTCTATCTCTATGGTTTGTTTCCTCTTGAAGTACCCCATGCAGAGACTGGCCAAAAACACTTCCGCTTGAAAGGGGTTGCCAAGCTTCCAAAAAACTACTAGTTTGCTGAAATCTCAGCAAACATTTTTTCACTAAATCTTGATAATACTTGGTGGTAATGATCAGTTCACTAATCAAACTTGGCTGCCCAAATTTTATTCTTCTAGGTTGAAGCTTTCGTTTCCAGTAACAGTTTGAATTTTTAGGTTTCACTCTGTTTTCTCCTACATAGATAGCTGTGTTTGGAATTCTAAATCAAACACGGTTTGTGCTAGCTCCTTGAAACTTGACAAAATGAAATAGTTCTAAGTTCTATCTCTATGGTTTGTTTCCTCTTGAAGTACCCCATGCAGAGACTGGCGAAAAACACTTTCGTTTGAAAGGGGTTGCCAAGCTTCCAAAAAACTACTCGTTTGCTGAAATCTCAGCAAACATTTTTTCACCAAATCTTGATGATACTTGGTGGTAATGATCAGTTCACTAAGCCCACTTGGCTGCCCAATTTTCACTCTTCTAGGTTCAAGCATTCGTTTCCAGTAACACTTTGAATTTTTAGGTTTCACTCTGTTTTCTGCTATATAGATAGATGTCTTTGAAACTCTAAATCAAACACGGTTTGTGCTAGCTCCTTGAAACTTGACTAAATGAAGTAGTTCTAAGTTCTATCTCTATGGTTTGTTTCCTCTTGAAGTACCCCATGCAGAGTCTGGCGATGAACACTTTCGTTTGAAAGGGGTTGCCAAGCTTCCAAAAAACTACTCGTTTGCTGAAATCTCAGCAAACATTTTTTCACCAAATCTTGATGATACTTGGTGGTAATGATCAGTTCACTAAGCCCACTTGGCTGCCCAATTTTCACTCTTCTGGGTTCAAGCGTTCGTTTCCAGTAACACTTTGAATTTTTAGGTTTCACTCTGTTTTCTGCTATATAGATAGATGTGTTTGAAACTCTAAATCAAACACGGTTTGTGCTAGCTCGTTGAAACTTGACAAAATGAAGTAGTTCTAAGTTCTATCTCTATGGTTTGTTTCCTCTTGAAGTACCCCATGCAGAGACTGGCGAAAAACACTTTCGATTTAAAGGGGTTGCCAAGCTTCCAAAAAACTACTAGTTTGCTGAAATCTCAGCAAACATTTTTTCACCAAAACTTGATGATACTTGGTGGTATGATCAGTTCACTAAGCCCACTTGGCTGCCCAATTTTTACTCTTCTAGGTTCATGAGTTCGTTTCCAGTAACACTTTGAAATTTTAGGTTTCACTCTGTTTTCTGCTATATAGATAGATGTCTTTGAAATTCTAAATCAAACACGGTTTGTGCTAGCTCCTTGAAACTTGACAAAATGAAGTAGTTGTTAGTTCTATCTCTATGGATTTTTTCCTCTTGAAGTACCCCATGCAGAGACTGGCGAAAAACACTTTCGTTTGAAAGGGGTTGCCAAGCTTCCAAAAAACTACTAGTTTGCTGAAATCTCAGCAAACATTTTTTCACCAAATCTTGATGATACTTGGTGGTAATGATCAGTTCACTAAGCCCACTTGGCTGCCCAAATTTTATTCTTCTAGGTTGAAGCTTTCGTTTCCAGTGACTGTTTGAATTTTTAGGTTTCACTCTGTTTTCTGCTATATAGATAGATGTGTTTGAAACTCTAAATCAAACACGGTTTGTGCTAGCTCTTGAAACTTGACCAAATGAAGTAGTCCTAAGTTCTATCTCTATGGTTTGTTTCCTCTTGAAGTACCCCATGCAGAGACTGGCCAAAAACACTTCCGCTTGAAAGGGGTTGCCAAGCTTCCAAAAAACTACTAGTTTGCTGAAATCTCAGCAAACATTTTTTCACTAAATCTTGATAATACTTGGTGGTAATGATCAGTTCACTATCAAACTTGGCTGCCCAAATTTTATTCTTCTAGGTTGAAGCTTTCGTTTCCAGTAACAGTTTGAATTTTTAGGTTTCACTCTGTTTTCTCCTACATAGATAGCTGTGTTTGGAATTCTAAATCAAACACGGTTTGTGCTAGCTCCTTGAAACTTGACAAAATGAAATAGTTCTAAGTTCTATCTCTATGGTTTGTTTCCTCTTGAAGTACCCCATGCAGAGACTGGCGAAAAACACTTTCGTTTGAAAGGGGTTGCCAAGCTTCCAAAAAACTACTCGTTTGCTGAAATCTCAGCAAACATTTTTTCACCAAATCTTGATGATACTTGGTGGTAATGATCAGTTCACTAAGCCCACTTGGCTGCCCAATTTTCACTCTTCTAGGTTCAAGCGTTCGTTTCCAGTAACACTTTGAATTTTTAGGTTTCACTCTGTTTTCTGCTATATAGATAGATGTGTTTGAAACTCTAAATCAAACACGGTTTGTGCTAGCTCCGTGAAACTTGACAAAATGAAGTAGTTCTAAGTCTATCTCTATGGTTTGTTTCCTCTTGAAGTTCCCCATGCAGAGACTGGCGAAAAACACTTTCGTTTGAAAGGGGTTGCCAAGCTTACAAAAAACTACTAGTTTGCTGAAATCTCAGCAAACATTTTTTCACCAAATCTTGATGATACTTGGTGGTAATGATCAGTTCACTAAGCCCACTTGGCTGCCCAATTTTCACTCTTCTAGGTTCAAGCGTTCGTTTCCAGTAACACTTTGAATTTTTAGGTTTCACTCTGTTTTCTGCTATATAGATAGATGTGTTTGAAACTCTAAATCAAACACGGTTTGTGCTAGCTCCTTGAAACTAGACCAAATGAAGTAGTCCTATGTTCTATCTCTATGGTTTGTTTCCTCTTGAAGTACCCCATGCAGAGATTGGCGAAAAACACTTTCGTTTGAAAGGGGTTGCCAAGCTTCCAAAAAACTACTAGTTTGCTGAAATCTCAGCAAACATTTTTTCACCAAATCTTGATGATACTTGGTGGTAATGATCAGCTCACTCATCCCACTTGGCTGCCCAATTTCACTCTTCTAGGTTCAAGCGTTCGTTTCCAGTAACAGTTTGAATTTTTAGGTTTCACTCTGTTTTCTGCTATATAGATAGATGTGTTTGAAACTCTAAATCAAACACGGTTTGTGCTAGCTCCGTGAAACTTGACAAAATGAAGTAGTTCTAAGTTCTATCTCTATGGTTTGTTTCCTCTTGAAGTACCCCATGCAGAGACTGGCGAAGAACACTTTCGTTTGAAAGGGGTTGCCAAGCTTCCAAAAAACTACTCGTTTGCTGAAATCTCAGCAAACATTTTTTCACCAAATCTTGATGATACTTGGTGGTAATGATCAGTTCACTAAGCCCACTTGGCTGCCAAATTTTTACTCTTCTAGGTTCAAGCGTTCGTTTCCAGTAACACTTTGAATTTTTAGGTTTCACTCTGTTTTCTGCTATATAGATAGATGTGTTTGAAACTCTAAATCAAACACGGTTTGTGCTAGCTCCTTGAAACTTGACCAAATGAAGTAGTTCTAAGTTCTATCTCTATGGTTTGTTTCCTCTTGAAGTACCCCATGCAGAGACTGGCGAAAAACACTTCCGTTTGAAAGGGGTTGCCAAGCTTCCAAAAAACTACTAGTTTGCTGAAATCTCAGCAAACATTTTTTCACCAAATCTTGATGATACTTGGTGGTAATGATCAGTTCACTAATCCCACTTGGCTGCAAAACTTTCACTCTTCTAGGCTCAAGCGTTCGTTTCCAGTAACAGTTTGAATTTTTAGGTTTCACTCTGTTTTCTGCTATATAGATAGATGTGTTTGAAACTCTAAATCAAACACGGTTTGTGCTAGCTCCGTGAAACTTGACAAAATGAAGTAGTTCTAAGTTCTATCTCTATGGTTTGTTTCCTCTTGATGTACCCATTCAGAGACTGGCGAAGAACACTTTCGTTTGAAAGGGGTTGCCAAGCTTCCAAAAAACTACTCGTTTGCTGAAATCTCAGCAAACATTTTTTTCACCAAATCTTGATGATACTTGGTGGTAATGATCAGTTCACTAAGCCCACTTGGCTGCCCAATTTTCACTCTTCTAGGTTCAAGCGTTCGTTTCCAGTAACACTTTGAATTTTTAGGTTTCACTCTGTTTTCTGCTATATAGATAGATGTGTTTGAAACTCTAAATCAAACACGGTTTGTGCTAGCTCCTTGAAACTTGACCAAATGAAGTAGTCCTATGTTCTATCTCTATGGTTTGTTTCCTCTTGAAGTACCCCATGCAGAGACTGGCGAAAACCACTTTCGTTTTAAAGGGGTTGCCAAGCTTCCAAAAAACTACTAGTTTGCTGAAATCTCAGCAAACATTTTTTCACCAAAACTTGATGTTACTTGGTGGTAATGATCAGTTCACTAAGCCTACTTGGCTGCCCAATTTTTACTCTTCTAGGTTCAAGCGCTCGTTTCCAGTAACAGTTTGAAATTTTAGGTTTCACTCTGTTTTCTGCTATATAGATAGAAGTCTTTGAAACTCTAAATCAAACACGGTTTGTGCTAGCTCCTTGAAACTTGACAAAATGAAGTAGTTGTTAGTTCTATCTCTATGGTTTTTTTCCTCTTGAAGTACCCCATGCAGAGACTGGCGAAAAACACTTTCGTTTGAAAGGGGTTGCCAAGCTTCCAAAAAACTACTAGTTTGCTGAAATCTCAGCAAACATTTTTTCACCAAATCTTGATGATACTTGGTGGTAATGATCAGCTCACTAATCCCACTTGGCTGCCCAACTTTCACTCTTCTGGGTTCAAGCGTTCGTTTGCAGTAACAGTTTGAATTTTTAGGTTTCACTCTGTTTTCTGCTATATAGATAGATGTGTTTGAAACTCTAAATCAAACACGGTTTGTGCTAGCTCCGTGAAACTTGACAAAATGAAGTAGTTCTAAGTTCTATTTCTATGGTTTGTTTCCTCTTGAAGTACCCCATGCAGAGACTGGCGAAGAACACTTTCGTTTGAAAGGGGTTGCCAAGCTTCCAAAAAACTACTCCTTTGCTGAAATCTCAGCAAATATTTTTTCACCAAATCTTGATGATACTTGGTGGTAATGATCAGTTCACTAAGCCCGCTTGGCTGCCCAATTGACACTCTTCTAGGTTCAAGCGTTCGTTTCCAGTAACAGTTTGAATTTTTAGGTTTCACTCTGTTTTCTGCTATATAGATAGATGTGTTTGAAACTCTAAATCAAAAACGGTTTGTGCTAGCTCCGTGAAACTTGACAAAATGAAGTAGTTCTAAGTTCTATCTCTATGGTTTGTTTCCTCTTGAAGTACCCCATGCAGAGACTGGCGAAGAACACTTTCGTTTGAAAGGGGTTGCCAAGCTTCCAAAAAACTACTGGTTTGCTGGAATCTCAGCAAACATTTTTTCACCAAATCTTGATGATACTTGGTGGTAATGATCAGTTCACTAAGCCCACTTGGCTGCCCAATTTTTACTCTTCTAGGTTCAAGCGTTCGTTTCCAGTACACTTTGAAATTTTAGGTTTCACTCTGTTTTCTGCTATATAGATAGATGTCTTTGAAACTCTAAATCAAACACGGTTTGTGCTAGCTCCTTGAAACTTGACAAAATGAAGTAGTTGTTAGTTCTATCTCTATGGTTTTTTTCCTCTTGAAGTACCCCATGCAGAGACTGGCGAAAAACACTTTCGTTTGAAAGGGGTTGCCAAGCTTCCAAAAAACTACTAGTTTGCTGAAATCTCAGCAAACATTTTTTCACCAAATCTTGATGATACTTGGTGGTAATGATCAGTTCACTAATCCCACTTGGCTGCAAAACTTTCACTCTTCTAGGGTCAAGCGTTCGTTTCCAGTAACAGTTTGAATTTTTAGGTTTCACTCTGTTTTCTGCTATATAGATAGATGTGTTTGAAACTCTAAATCAAACACGGTTTGTGCTAGCTCCGTGAAACTTGACAAAATGAAGTAGTTCTAAGTTCTATCTCTATGGTTTGTTTCCTCTTGATGTACCCCATTCAGAGACTGGCGAAGAACACTTTCGTTTGAAAGGGGTTGCCAAGCTTCCAAAAAACTACTCGTTTGCTGAAATCTCAGCAAACATTTTTTCACCAAATCTTGATGATACTTGGTGGTAATGATCAGTTCACTAAGCCTACTTGGCTGCCCAATTTTTACTCTTTTAGGTTCAAGCGCTCGTTTCCAGAAACACTTTGAATTTTTAGGTTTCACTCTGTTTTCTGCTATATAGATAGATGTCTTTGAAACTCTAAATCAAACACGGTTTGTGCTAGCTCCTTGAAACTTGACAAAATGAAGTAGCTCTAAGTTCTATCTCTATGGTTTTTTTCCTCTTGAAGTACCCCATGCAGAGACTGGCGAAAAACACTTTCGTATGAAAGGGGTTGCCAAGCTTCCAAAAAACTAGTCGTTTGCTGAAATCTCAGCAAACATTTTTTCACCAAATCTTGATGATACTTGGTGGTAATGATCAGTTCACTAAGCCCAATTGGCTGCCCAATTTTTATTCTTCTAGGTTGAAGCATTCGTTTCCAGTAACAGTTTGAATTTTTAGGTTTCACTCTGTTTTCTCCTACATAGATAGCTGTGTTTGGAATTCTAAATCAAACACGGTTTGTGCTAGCTCCTTGAAACTTGACCAAATGAAGTAGTTCTAAGTTCTCTCTCTATGGTTTGTTTCCTCTTGAAGTACCCCATGCAGAGACTGGCGAAAAACACTTTCGTTTGAAAGGGGTTGCCAAGCTTCCAAAAAACTACTAGTTTGCTGAAATCTCAGCAAACATTTTTTCACCAAATCTTCATGATACTTGGTGGTAATGATCAGTTCACTAAGCCCACTTGGCTGCCCAACTTTCACTCTTCTAGGTTCAAGTCTTTGTTTCCAGTAACAGTGTGAATTTTTAGGTTTCACTCTGTTTTCTGCTATATAGATAGATGTGTTTGAAACTCTAAATCAAACACGGTTTGTGCTAGCTCCGTGAAACTTGACAAAATGAAGTAGTTCTAAGTTCTATCTCTATGGTTTGTTTCCTCTTGAAGTACCCCAAGCAGAGACTGGCGAAAAACACTTTCGTTTGAAAGGGGTTGCCAAGCTTCCAAAAAACTACTAGTTTGCTGAAATCTCAGCAAACATTTTTTCTCCAAATCTTGATGAAACTTGGTGGTAATGATCAGTTCACTAAGCCCACTTGGCTGCCCCACTTTCACTCTTCTAGGTTCAAGCGTTCGTTTCCAGTAACAGTTTGAATTTTTAGGTTTCACTCTGTTTTCTGCTATATAGATAGATGTCTCGAAACTCTAAATCAAACACGGTTTGTGCTAGCTCCGTGAAACTTGACAAAATGAAGTAGTTCTAAGTTCTATCTCTATGGTTTTTTTCCTCTTGAAGTACCCCATGCAGAGACTGGCGAAGAACACTTTCGTTTGAAATGGGTTGCCAAGCTTCCAAAAAACTACTAGTTTGCTGAAATCTCAGCAAACATTTTTTCACCAAACCTTGATGATACTTGGTGGTAATGATCAGTTCACTAATCCCACTTGGCTGCCCAACTTTCACTCTTCTAGGTTCAAGCGTTCGTTTCCAGTAACAGTTTGAATTTTTAGGTTTCACTCTGTTTTCTGCTATATAGATAGATGTGTTTGAAACTCTAAATCAAACACGGTTTGTGCTAGCTCCGTGAAACTTGACAAAATGAAGTAGTTCTAAGTTCTATCTCTATGGTTTGTTTCCTCTTGAAGTATCCCATGCAGAGACTGGCGAAGAACACTTTCGTTTGAAAGGGGTTGCCAAGCTTCCAAAAAACTACTCGTTTGCTGAAATCTCAGCAAACATTTTTTCACCAAATCTTGATGATACTTGGTGATAATGATCAGTTCACTAATCCCACTTGGCTGCCCAACTGTCACTCTTCTAGGTTCAAGCGTTCGTTTCCAGTAACAGTTTGAATTTTTAGGTTTCACTCTGTTTTCTGCTATATAGATAGATGTGTTTGAAACTCTAAATCAAACACGGTTTGTGCTAGCTCCGTGAAACTTGACAAAATGAAGTAGTTCTAAGTTCTATCTCTATGGTTTGTTTCCTCTTGAAGTACCCCATGCAGAGACTGGCGAAAAACACTTTCGTTTGAAAGGGGTTGCCAAGCTTCCAAAAAACTACTAGTTTGCTGAAATCTCAGCAAACATTTTTTCACCAAATCTTGATGATACTTGGTGGTAATGATCAGTTCACTAATCCCACTTGGCTGCCCAACTTTCACTCTTCTAGGTTCAAGCATTCGTTTCCAGTAACAGTTTGAATTTTTAGGTTTCACTCTGTTTTCTGTTATATACATAGATGTGTTTGAAACTCTAAATCAAACACGGTTTGTGCTAGCTCCTTGAAACTTGACAAAATGAAGTAGTTCCAAGTTCTATCTCTATCTTTTGTTTCCTCTTGAAGTACCCCATGCAGAGACTGGCGAAGAACACTTTCGTTTGAAAGGGGTTGCCAAGCTTCCAAAAAAACTACTAGTTTGCTGAAATCTCAGCAAACATTTTTTCAATAAAAATCTTCATGATACTTGGTGGTAATGATCAGTTCACTAAGCCCACTTGGCTGCCCAATTTTCACTCTTCTAGGTTCAAGCGTTCGTTTCCAGTAACACTTTGAAATTTTAGGTTTCACTCTGTTTTCTGCTATATAGATAGATGTGTTTGAAACTCTAAATCAAACACGGTTTGTGCTAGCTCCGTGAAACTTGACAAAATGAAGTAGTTCTAAGTTCTATCTCTATGGTTTCTTTCCTCTTGAAGTACCCCATGCAGAGACTGGCGAAGAACACTTTCGTTTGAAAGGGGTTGCCAAGCTTCCAAAAAACTACTAGTTTGCTGAAATCTCAGCAAACTTTTTTTCACCAAATCTTGATGATACTTGGTGATAATGATCAGTTCACTAAGCCCACTTGGCTGCCCAACTTTCACTCTTCTAGGTTCAAGCGTTCGTTTCCAGTAACAGTTTGAATTTTTAGGTTTCACTCTGTTTTCTGTTATATAGATAGATGTGTTTGAAACTCTAAATCAAACACGGTTTGTGCTAGATCCGTGAAACTTGACAAAATGAAGTAGTTCTAAGTTCTATCTCTATGGTTTCTTTCCTCTTGAAGTACCCCATGCAGAGACTGGCGAAGAACACTTTCGTTTGAAAGGGGTTGCCAAGCTTCCAAAAAACTACTAGGTTGCTGAAATCTCAGCAAACATTTTTTCACCAAATCTTGATGATACTTGGTGGTAATGATGAGTTCACTAAGCCCGCTTGGCTGCCCAATTTCCACTCTTCTAGGTTAAAGCGTTCGTTTCCAGTAACACTTTGAAATTTTAGGTTTCACTCTGTTTTCTGCTATATAGATAGATGTGTTTGAAACTCTAAATCAAACACGGTTTGTGCTAGCTCCGTGAAACTTGACAAAATGAAGTAGTTCTAAGTTCTATCTCTATGGTTTGTTTCCTCTTGAAGTACCCCATGCAGAGACTGGCGAAGAACACTTTCGTTTGAAAGGGGTTGCCAAGCTTCCAAAAAACTACTCGTTTGCTGAAATCTCAGCAAAAATTTTTTGACCAAATCTTGATGATACTTGGTGATAATGATCAGTAAACTAAGCCCACTTGGCTGCCCAATTTTCACTCTTCTAGGGTCAAGCGTTCGTTTCCAGTAACACTTTGAATTTTTAGGTTTCACTCTGTTTTCTGCTATATAGATAGATGTGTTTGAAACTCTAAATCAAACACGGTTTGTGCTAGCTCCTTGAAACTTGACAAAATGAAGTAGTTCTAAGTTCTATCTCTATGGTTTGTTTCCTCTTGAAGTACCCATGCAGAGACTGGCGAAAAACACTTTCGTTTGAAAGGGGTTGCCAAGCTTCCAAAAAACTACTAGTTTGCTGAAATCTCAGCAAACATTTTTTCACCAAATCTTGATGATACTTGGTGGTAATGATCAGTTCACTAATCCCACTTGGCTGCCCAACTTTCACACTTCTAGGTTCAAGCGTTCGTTTCCAGTAACAGTTTGAATTTTTAGGTTTCACTCTGTTTTCTGTTATATACATAGATGTGTTTGAAACTCTAAATCAAACATGGTTTGTGCTAGCTCCGTGAAACTTGACAAAATGAAGTAGTTCCAAGTTCTATCTCTATGGTTTGTTTCCTCTTGAAGTACCTCATCCAGAGACTGGCGAAAAACACTTTCGTTTGAAAGGGGTTGCCAAGCTTCCAAAAAACTACTAGTTTGCTGAAATCTCAGCAAACCTTTTTTCACCAAATCTTGATGATACTTGGTGGTAATGATCAGTTCACTAAGCCCACTTGGCTGCCCAATTTTCACTCTTCTAGGTTCAAGCGTTCGTTTCCATTAACACGTTGAATTGTTAGGTTTCACTCTGTTTTCTGCTATATAGATAGATGTGTTTGAAACTCTAAATCAAACACGGTTTGTGCTAGCTCCTTGAAACTTGAGCAAATGAAGTAGTTCTAAGTTCTGTCTCTATGGTTTGTTTCCTCTTGAAGTACCCCATGCAGAGACTGGCGAAAAACCCTTTCGTTTGAAAGGGGTTGCCAAGCTTCCAAAAAACTACTAGTTTGCTGAAATCTCAGCAAACATTTTTTCACCAAATCTTGATGATACTTGGTGGTAATGATCAGTTCACTAAGCCCACTTGGCTGCCCAATTTTTACTCTTCTAGGTTCAAGCGTTCGTTTCCAGTAACACTTTGAAATTTTAGGTATCACTCTGTTTTCTGCTATATAGATAGATGTCTTTGAAACTCTAAAACAAACACGGTTTGTGCTAGCGCCTTGAAACTTGACAAAATGAAGTAGTTGTAAGTTCTATCTCTATGGTTTGTTTCCTCTTGAAGTACCCCATGCAGAGACTGGCGAAAAACACTTTCGTTTGAAAGGGGTTGCCAAGCTTCCAAAAAACTACTAGTTTGCTGAAATCTCAGCAAATATTTTTTCACCAAATGATGATGATACTTGGTGGTAATGATCAGTTCACTAATCCCACTTGGCTGCCCAATTTTTATTCTTCTAGGTTGAAACATTCGTTTCCAGTAACAGTTTGAATTTTTAGGTTTCACTCTGTTTTCTCCTACATAGATAGCTGTGTTTGGAATTCTAAATCAAACACGGTTTGTGCTAGCTCCTTGAAACTTGACCAAATGAAGTAGTTCTAAGTTCTATCTCTATGGTTTGTTTCTACTTGAAGTATCCCATGCAGACACTGTCGAAAAACACTTTCGTTTGAAAGGGGTTGCCAAGCTTCCAAAAAACTACTAGTTTGCTGAAATCTCAGCAAACATTTTTTCACCAAATCTTGATGATACTTGGTGGTAATGATCAGTTCACTAAGCCCACTTGGCTGCCCAATTTTCACTCTTCTAGGTTCAAGCGTTCGTTTCCAGTAACACTTTGAAATTTTAGGTTTCACTCTGTTTTCTGCTATATAGATAGATGTGTTTGAAACTCTAAATCAAACACGGTTTGTGCTAGCTCCGTGAAACTTGACAAAATGAAGTAGTTCTAAGTTCTATCTCTATGGTTTGTTTGCTCTTGAAGTACCCCATGCAGAGACTGGCGAAGAACACTTTCGTTTGAAAGGGGTTGCCAAGCTTCCAAAAAACGACTAGTTTGCTGAAATCTCAGCAAACTTTTTTTCACCAAATCTTGATGATACTTGGTGATAATGATCAGTTCACTAAGCCCACTTGGCTGCCCAACTTTCACTCTTCTAGGTTAAAGCGTTCGTTTCCAGTAACAGTTTGAATTTTTAGGTTTCACTCTGTTTTCTGTTATATACATAGATGTGTTTGAAACTCTAAATCAAACACGGTTTGTGCTAGCTCCTTGAAACTTGACAAAATGAAGTAGTTCTAAGTTCTATCTCTATGGTTTGTTTCCTCTTGAAGTACCCCATGCAGAGACTGGCGAAAAACACTTTCGTTTGAAAGGGGTTGCCAAGCTTCCAAAAAACTACTAGTTTGCTGAAATCTCAGCAAACATTTTTTCACCAAATCTTGATGATACTTGGTGGTAATGATCAGTTCACTAATCCCACTTGGCTGCCCAACTTTCACTCTTCTAGGTTCAAGCGTTCGTTTCTAGTAACAGTTTGAATTTTTAGGTTTCACTCTGTTTTCTGCTATATAGATAGATGTCTTTGAAACTCTAAATCAAACACGGTTTGTGCTAGCTCCGTGAAACTTGACAAAATGAAGTAGTTCTAAGTTCTATCTCTATGGTTTGTTTCCTCTTGAAGTACCCCATGCAGAGACTGGCGAAGAACACTTTCGTTTGAAAGGGGTTGCCAAGCTTCCAAAAAACTACTCGTTTGCTGAAATCTCAGCAAACATTTTTTCACCAAATCTTGATGATACTTGGTGGTAATGATCAGTTCACTAAGCCCGCTTGGCTGCCCAATTTACACTCTTCTAGGTTCAAGCGTTCGTTTCCAGTAACACTTTGAAATTTTAGGTTTCACTCTGTTTTCTGCTATATAGATAGATGTGTTTGAAACTCTAAATCAATCACGGTTTGTGCTAGCTCCGTGAAACTTGACAAAATGAAGTAGTTCTAAGTTCTATCTCTATGGTTTGTTTCCTCTTGAAGTACCCCATGCAGAGACTGGCGAAGAACACTTTCGTTTGAAAGGGGTTGCCAAGCTTCCAAAAAACTACTCGTTTGCTGAAATCTCAGCAAACATTTTTTCACCAAATCTTGATGATACTTGGTGATAATGATCAGTTCACTAAGCCCACTTGGCTGCCCAATTTTCACTCTTCTAGGTTCAAGCGTTCGTTTCCAGTAACACTTTGAATTTTTAGGTTTCACTCTGTTTTCTGCTATATAGATAGGTGTGTTTGAAACTCTAAATCAAACACGGTTTGTGCTAGCTCCGTGAAACTTGACAAAATGAAGTAGTTCTAAGTTCTATCTCTATGGTTTGTTTCCTCTTGAAGTACCCCATGCAGAGACTGGCGAAAAACACTTTCGTTTGAAAGGGGTTGCCAAGCTTCCAAAAAACTACTAGTTTGCTTAAATATCAGCAAACATTTTTTCACCAAATCTTGATGATACTTGGTGGTAATGATCAGTTCACTACTCCCACTTGGCTGCCCAACTTTCACTCTTCTAGGTTCAAGCGTTTGTTTCCAGTAACAGTTTGAATTTTTAGGTTTCACTCTGTTTTCTGCTATATAGATAGATGTCTCGAAACTCTAAATCAAACACGGTTTGTGCTAGCTCCGTGAAACTTGACAAAATGAAGTATTTCTAAGTTCTATCTCTATGGTTTGTTTCCTCTTGAAGTACCCCATGCAGATACTGGCGAAAAACACTTTCGTTTGAAAGGGGTTGCCAAGCTTCCAAAAAACTACTAGTTTGCTGAAATCTCAGCAAACATTTTTTCACCAAATCTTGATGATACTTGGTGGTAATGATCAGTTCACTAATCCCACTTGGCTGCCCAACTTTCACTCTTCTAGGTTCAAGCGTTCGTTTCCAGTAACAGTTTGAATTTTTAGGTTTCACTCTGTTTTCTGCTATATAGATAGATGTCTTTGAAACTCTAAATCAAACACGGTTTGTGCTAGCTCCGTGAAACTTGACAAAATGAAGTAGTTCTAAGTTCTATCTCTATGGTTTGTTTCCTCTTGAAGTACCCCATGCAGAGACTGGCGAAGAACACTTTCGTTTGAAAGGGGTTGCCAAGCTTCCAAAAAACTACTCGTTTGCTGAAATCTCAGCAAACATTTTTTCACCAAATCTTGATGATACTTGGTGGTAATGATCAGTTCACTAAGCCCGCTTGGCTGCCCAATTGACACTCTTCTAGGTTCAAGCGTTCGTTTCCAGTAACACTTTGAAATTTTAGGTTTCACTCTGTTTTCTGCTATATAGATAGATGTGTTTGAAACTCTAAATCAAACACGGTTTGTGCTAGCTCCGTGAAACTTGACAAAATGAAGTAGTTCTAAGTTCTATCTCTATGGTTTGTTTCCTCTTGAAGTACCCCATGCAGAGACTGGCGAAGAACACTTTCGTTTGAAAGGGGTTGCCAAGCTTCCAAAAAACTACTCGTTTGCTGAAATCTCAGCAAACATTTTTTCACCAAATCTTGATGATACTTGGTGGTAATGATCAGTTCACTAAGCCCACTTGGCTGCCCAATTTTCACTCTTCTATGTTCAAGCGTTCGTTTCCAGTAACACTTTGAATTTTTAGGTTTCACTCTGTTTTCTGCTATATAGATAGATGTGTTTGAAACTCTAAATCAAACACGGTTTGTGCTAGCTCCTTGAAACTTGACAAAATGAAGTAGTTCTAAGTTCTATCTCTATGGTTTGTTTCCTCTTGAAGTACCCCATGCAGAGACTGGCGAAAAACACTTTCGTTTGAAAGGGGTTGCCAAGCTTCCAAAAAACTACTAGTTTGCTGAAATATCAGCAAACATTTTTTCACCAAATCTTGATGATACTTGGTGGTAATGATCAGTTCACTACTCCCACTTGGCTGCCCAACTTTCACTCTTCTAGGTTCAAGCGTTTGTTTCCAGTAACAGTTTGAATTTTTAGGTTTCACTCTGTTTTCTTCTATATAGATAGATGTCTCGAAACTCTAAATCAAACACGGTTTGTGCTAGCTCCGTGAAACTTGACAAAATGAAGTAGTTCTAAGTTCTATCTCTATGGTTTGTTTCCTCTTGAAGTACCCCATGCAGATACTGGCGAAAAACACTTTCGTTTGAAAGGGGTTGCCAAGCTTCCAAAAAACTACTAGTTTGCTGAAATCTCAGCAAACATTTTTTCACCAAATCTTGATGATACTTGGTGGTAATGATCAGTTCACTAATCCCACTTGGCTGCCCAACTTTCACTCTTCTAGGTTCAAGCGTTCGTTTCCAGTAACAGTTTGAATTTTTAGGTTTCACTCTGTTTTCTGCTATATAGATAGATGTCTTTGAAACTCTAAATCAAACACGGTTTGTGCTAGCTCCGTGAAACTTGACAAAATGAAGTAGTTCTAAGTTCTATCTCTATGGTTTGTTTCCTCTTGAAGTACCCCATGCAGAGACTGGCGAAGAACACTTTCGTTTGAAAGGGGTTGCCAAGCTTCCAAAAAACTACTAGTTTGCTGAAATCTCAGCAAACTTTTTTTCACCAAATCTTGATGATACTTGGTGGTAATGATCAGTTCACTAAGCCCACTTGGCTGCCCAATTTTCACTCTTCTAGGTTCAAGCGTTCGTTTCCAGTAACACTTTGAATTGTTAGGTTTCACTCTGTTTTCTGCTATATAGATAGATGTGTTTGAAACTCTAAATCAAACACGGTTTGTGCTAGCTCCTTGAAACTTGAGCAAATGAAGTAGTTCTAAGTTCTATCTTTATGGTTTGTTTCCTCTTGAAGTACCGCATGCAGAGACTGGCGAAAAACACTTTCGTTTTAAAGGGGTTGCCAAGCTTCCAAAAAACTACTAGTTTGCTGAAATCTCAGCACACATTTTTTCACCAAAACTTGATGATACTTGGTGGTAATGATCAGTTCCCTAAGCCCACTTGGCTGCCCAATTTTTACTCTTCTAGGTTCAAGCGTTCGTTTCCAATAACACTTTGAAATTTTAGGTTTCACTCTGTTTTCTGCTATATAGATAGATGTCTTTGAAACTCTAAATCAAACAGGGTTTGTGCTAGCACCTTGAAACTTGACAAAATGAAGTAGTTCTACGTTCTATCTCTATGGTTTGTTTCCTCTTGAAGTACCCCATGCAGAGACTGGCGAAGAACACTTTCGTTTGAAAGGGGTTGCCAAGCTTCCAAAAAACTACTAGTTTGCTGAAATCTCAGCAAACATTTTTTCACCAAACCTTGATGATACTTGGTGGTAATGATCAGTTCACTAATCCCACTTGGCTGCCCAATTTTTATTCTTCTATGTTGAAGCATTCGTTTCCAGTAACAGTTTGAACTTTTAGGTTTCACTCTGATTTCTCCTACATAGATAGCTGTGTTTGGAATTCTAAATCAAACACGGTTTGTGCTAGCTCCTTGAAACTTGACAAAATGAAGTAGTTCTAAGTTCTATCTCTATGGTTTGTTTCCTCTTGAAGTACCCCATGCAGAGACTGGCGAAAAACACTTTCATTTGAAAGGGGTTGCCAAGCTTCCAAAAAACTACTAGTTTGCTGATATCTCAGCAAACATTTTTTCACCAAATCTTGATGATACTTGGTGGTAATGATCAGTTCACTAAGCCCACTTGGCTGCCCAACTTTCACTCTTCTAGGTTCAAGCGTTCGTTTCCAGTAACAGTTTGAATTTTTAGGTTTCACTCTGTTTTCTGCTATATAGATAGATGTCTCGAAACTCTAAATCAAACACGGTTTGTGCTAGCTCCGTGAAACTTGACCAAATGAAGTAGTTCTAAGTTCTATCTCTATGGTTTGTTTCCTCTTGAAGTACCCCATGCAGAGACTGGCGAAAAACACTTTCGTTTGAAAGGGGTTGCCAAGCTTCCAAAAAACTTCTCGTTTGCTGAAATCTCAGCAAACATTTTTTCACCAAATCTTGATGATACTTGGTGGTAATGATCAGTTCACTAAGCCCACTTGGCTGCCCAATTTTCACTCTTCTAGGTTCAAGCGTTCGTTTCCAGTAACACTTTGAATTGTTAGGTTTCACTCTGTTTTCTGCTATATAGATAGATGTGTTTGAAACTCTAAATCAAACACGGTTTGTGCTAGCTCCTTAAAACTTGAGCAAATGAAGTAGTTCTAAGTTCTATCTCTATGGTTTGTTTCCTCTTGAAGTACCCCATGCAGAGACTTTCGAAAAACACTTTCGTTTGAAAGGGGTTGCCAAGCTTCCAAAAAACTACTAGTTTGCTAAAATCTCAGCAAACATTTTTTCACCAAATCTTGATGATACTTGGTGGTAATGATCAGTTCACTAAGCCCACTTGGCTGCCCAACTTTCACTCTTCTAGGTTCAAGCGTTCGTTTCCAGTAACAGTTTGAATTTTTAGGTTTCACTCTGTTTTCTGCTATATAGATAGATGTCTCGAAACTATAAATCACAAAAAGGTTTGTGCTAGCTCCGTGAAACTTGACAAAATGAAGTAGTTCTAAGTTCTATCTCTATGGTTTGTTTCCTCTTGAAGTACCCCATGCAGAGACTGGCGAAAAACACTTTCGTTTGAAAGGGGTTGCCAAGCTTCCAAAAAACTACTAGATTGCTGAAATCTCAGCAAACATTTTTTCACCAAATCTTGATGATACTTGGTGGTAATGATCAGTTCACTAATCCCACTTGGCTGCCCAAGTTTCACTCTTCTAGGTTCAAGCGTTCGTTTCCAGTAACAGTTTGAATTTTTAGGTTTCACTCTGTTTTCTGTTATATAGATAGAAGTGTTTGAAACTCTAAATCAAACACGGTTTGTGCTAGCTCCGTGAAACTTGACAAAATGAAGTAGTTCTAAGTTCTATCTCTATGGTTTGTTTCCTCTTGAAGTACCCCATGCAGAGACTGGCGAAGAACACTTTCGTTTGAAAGGGGTTGCCAAGCTTCCAAAAAACTACTAGTTTGCTGAAATCTCAGCAAACATTTTTTCACCAAATCTTGATGATACTTGGTGGTAATGATCAGTTCACTAAGCCCACTTGGCTGCCCAATTTTCACTCTTCTAGGTTCAAGCGTTCGTTTCCAGTAACACTTTGAATTTTTAGGTTTCACTCTGTTTTCTGCTATATAGATAGATGTGTTTGAAACTCTAAATCAAACACGGTTTGTGCTAGCTCCTTGAAACTTGACCAAATGAAGTAGTTCTAAGTTCTATCTCTACGGTTTGTTTCCTTTTGAAGTACCCCATGCAGAGACTGGCGAAAAACACTTTCGTTTGAAAGGGGTTGCCAAGCTTCCAAAAAACTACTAGTTTGCTGAAATCTCAGCAAATATTTTTTCACCAAAACTTGATGATACTTGGTGGTAATGATCAGTTCACTAAGCCCACTTGGTGCACAATTTTTATTCTTCTAGGTTGAAGCATTCGTTTCCAATAACAGTTTGAATTTTTAGGCTTCACTCTGTTTTCTCCTACATAGATAGCTGTGTTTGGAATTCTAAATCAAACACGGTTTGTGCTAGCTCCTTGAAACTTGACCAAATGAAGTAGTTCTAAGTTCTATCTCTATGGTTTGTTTCCTCTTGAAGTACCCCATGCAGAGACTGGCGAAAAACACTTTCGTTTGAAAGGGGTTGCCAAGCTTCCAAAAAAACTACTAGTTTCCAGAAATCTCAGCAAACATTTTTTCACCAAATCTTGATGATACTTGGTGGTAATGATCAGTTCACTAATCCCACTTGGCTGCCCAACTTTCACGCTTCTAGGTTCAAGCGTTCGTTTCCAGTAACAGTTTGAATTTTTAGGTTTCACTCTGTTTTCTGCTATATAGATAGATGTGTTTGAAACTCTAAATCAAACACGGTTTGTGCTAGCTCCGTGAAACTTGACAAAATGAAGTAGTTCTAAGTTCTATCTCTATGGTTTGTTTCCTCTTGAAGTACCCCATGCAGAGACTGGCGAAGAACACTTTCGTTTGAAAGGGGTTGCCAAGCTTCCAAAAAACTACTCGTTTGCTGAAATCTCAGAAAACATTTTTCACCAAATCTTGATGATACTTGGTGATAATGATCAGTTCACTAAGCCCACTTGGCTGCCCAATTTTCACTCTTCTAGGTTCAAGCGTTCGTTTCCAGTAACACTTTGAATTTTTAGGTTTCACTCTGTTTTCTGCTATATAGATAGATGTGTTTGAAACTCTAAATCAAACAGGGTTTTTGCTAGCTCCTTGAAACTTAAAAAAATGAAGTAGTTCTAAGTTCTATCTCTATGGTTTGTTTCCCCTTGAAGTACCCCATGCAGAGACTGGCGAAAAACACTTTCGTTTGAAAGGGGTTGCCAAGCTTCCAAAAAACTACTAGTTTGCTGAAATCTCAGCAAACATTTTTTCACCAAATCTTGATGATACTTGGTGGTAATGATCAGTTCACTAATCCCACTTGGCTGCCCAACTTTCACTCTTCTAGGTTCAAGCGTTCGTTTCCAGTAACAGTTTGAATTTTTAGGTTTCACTCTGTTTACTGTTATATACATAGATGTGTTTGAAACTCTAAATCAAACACGGTTTGTGCTAGCTCCTTGAAACTTGACAAAATGAAGTAGTTCTAAGTTCTATCTCTATGGTTTGTTTCTTCTTGAAGTACCCCATGCAGAGACTGGCGAAAAACACTTTCGTTTGAAAGGGGTTGCCAAGCTTCCAAAAAACTACTAGTTTGCTGAAATCTCAGCAAACATTTTTTCACCAAATCTTGATGATACTTGGTGGTAATGATCAGTTCACTAATCCCAGTTGGCTGCCCAACTTTCACTCTTCTAGGTTCAAGCGTTCGTTTCCAGTAACACTTTGAATTGTTAGGTTTCACTCTGTTTTCTGCTATAGAGATAGATGTGTTTGAAACTCTAAATCAAACACGGTTTGTGCTAGCTCCTTGAAACTTGACCATATGAAGTAGTTCTAAGTTCTATCTCTATGGTTTGTTTCCTCTTGAAGTACCCCATGCAGAGACTGGCGAAAAACACTTTCGTTTGAAAGGGGTTGCCAAGCTTCCAAAAAACTTCTCGTTTGCTGAAATCTCAGCAAACATTTTTTCACCAAAACTTGATGATACTTGGTGGTAATGATCAGTTCACTAATCCCACTTGGCTGCCCAATTTTTATTCTTCTAGGTTGAAGCATTCGTTTCCAGTAACAGTTTGAATTTTTAGGTTTCACTCTGTTTTCTCCTACATAGATAGCTGTATTTGGAATTCTAAATCAAACACGGTTTGTGCTAGCTCCTTGAAACTTGACCAAATGAAGTAGTTCTAAGTTCTATCTCTATGGTTTGTTTCCTCTTGAAGTACCCCATGCAGAACTGGCGAAAAACACTTTCATTTGAAAGGGGTTGCCAAGCTTCCAAAATCTACTAGTTTGCTGAAATCTCAGCAAACATTTTTTCACCAAATCTTGATGATACTTGGTGGTAATGATCAGTTCACTAAGCCCACTTGGCTGCCCAACTTTCACTCTTCTAGGTTCAAGCGTTCGTTTCCAGTAACAGTTTGAATTTTTAGGTTTCACTCTGTTTTCTGCTATATAGATAGATGTCTCGAAACTCTAAATCAAACACGGTTTGTGCTAGCTCCCTGAAACTTACAAAATGAAGTAGTTCTAAGTTCTATTTCTATGGTTTGTTTCCTCTTGAAGTACCCCATGCAGAGACTGGCGAAGAACACTTTCGTTTGTAAGGGGTTGCCAAGCTTCCAAAAAACTACTAGTTTGCTGAAATCTCAGCAAACATTTTTACACCAAATCTTGATGATACTTGGTGGTAATGATCAGTTCACTAAGCCCGCTTGGCTGCCCAATTTACACTCTTCTAGGTTCAAGCGTTCGTTTCCAGTAACACTTTGAAATTTTAGGTTTCACTCTGTTTTCTGCTATATAGATAGATGTGTTTGAAACTCTAAATCAAACACGGTTTGTGCTAGCTCCGTGAAACTTGACAAAATGAAGTAGTTATAAGTTCTATCTCTATGGTTTGTTTCCTCTTGAAGTACCCCATGCAGAGACTGCCGTAGAACACTTTCGTTTGAAAGGGGTTGCCAAGCTTCCAAAAAACTACTCGTTTGCTGAAATCTCAGCAAACATTTTTTCACCAAATCTTGATGATACTTGGTGATAATGATCAGTTCACTAAGCCCACTTGGCTGCCCAATTTTCACTCTTCTAGGTTCAAGCGTTCGTTTCCAGTAACACTTTGAATTTTTAGGTTTCACTCTGTTTTCTGCTATATAGATAGATGTGTTTGAAACTCTAAATCAAACAGGGTTTTTGCTAGCTCCTTGAAACTTAAAAAAATGAAGTAGTTCTAAGTTCTATCTCTATGGTTTGTTTCCCCTTGAAGTACCCCATGCAGAGACTGGCGAAAAACACTTTCGTTTGAAAGGGGTTGCCAAGCTTCCAAAAAACTACTAGTTTGCTGAAATCTCAGCAAACATTTTTTCACCAAATCTTGATGATACTTGGTGGTAATGATCAGTTCACTAATCCCACTTGGCTGCCCAACATTCACTCTTCTAGGTTCAAGCGTTCGTTTCCAGTAACAGTTTGAATTTTTAGGTTTCACTCTGTTTACTGTTATATACATAGATGTGTTTGAAACTCTAAATCAAACACGGTTTGTGCTAGCTCCGTGAAACTTGACAAAATGAAGTAGTTCTAAGTTCTATCTCTATGGTTTGTTTCCTCTTGAAGTACCCCATGCAGAGACTGGCGAAGAATACTTTCGTTTGAAAGGGGTTGCCAAGCTTCCAAAAAACTACTCGTTTGCTGAAATCTCAGTAAACATTTTTTCACCAAATCTTGATGATACTTGGTGATAATGATCAGTTCACTAAGCCCACTTGGCTGCCCAACTTTCACTCTTCTAGGTTCAAGCGTTCGTTTCCAGTAACAGTTTGAATTTTTAGGTTTCACTCTGTTTTCTGTTATATAGATAGAAGTGTTTGAAACTCTAAATCAAACACGGTTTGTGCTAGCTCCGTGAAACTTGACAAAATGAAGTAGTTCTAAGTTCTATCTCTATGGTTTGTTTCCTCTTGAAGTACCCCATGCAGAGACTGGCGAAGAACACTTTCGTTTGAAAGGGGTTGCCAAGCTTCCAAAAACTACTAGTTTGCTGAAATCTCAGCAAACATTTTTTCACCAAATCTTTATGATACTTGGTAGTAATGATCAGTTCACTAAGCCCACTTGGCTGCCCAATTTTCACTCTTCTAGGTTCAAGCGTTCGTTTCCAGTAACACTTTGAATTTTTAGGTTTCACTCTGTTTTCTGCTATATAGATAGATGTGTTTGAAACTCTAAATCAAACACGGTTTGTGCTAGCTCCTTGAAACTTGAGCAAATGAAGTAGTTCTAAGTTCTATCTCTACGGTTTGTTTCCTCTTGAAGTACCCCATGCAGAGACTGGCGAAAAACACTTTAGTTTGAAAGGGGTTGCCAAGCTTCCAAAAAACTACTAGTTTGCTGAAATCTCAGCAAACATTTTTTCACCAAAACTTGATGATACTTGGTGGTAATGATCAGTTCACTAAGCCCGCTTGGCTGCCCAATTTACACTCTTCTAGGTTCAAGCGTTCGTTTCCAGTAACACTTTGAAATTTTAGGTTTCACTCTGTTTTCTGCTATATAGATAGATGTGTTTGAAACTCTAAATCAAACACGGTTTGTGCTAGCTCCGTGAAACTTGACAAAATGAAGTAGTTATAAGTTCTATCTCTATGGTTTGTTTCCTCTTGAAGTACCCCATGCAGAGACTGCCGTAGAACACTTTCGTTTGAAAGGGGTTGCCAAGCTTCCAAAAAACTACTCGTTTGCTGAAATCTCAGCAAACATTTTTTCACCAAATCTTGATGATACTTGGTGATAATGATCAGTTCACTAAGCCCACTTGGCTGCCCAATTTTCACTCTTCTAGGTTCAAGCGTTCGTTTCCAGTAACACTTTGAATTTTTAGGTTTCACTCTGTTTTCTGCTATATAGATAGATGTGTTTGAAACTCTAAATCAAACAGGGTTTTTGCTAGCTCCTTGAAACTTAAAAAAATGAAGTAGTTCTAAGTTCTATCTCTATGGTTTGTTTCCCCTTGAAGTACCCCATGCAGAGACTGGCAAAAAACACTTTCGTTTGAAAGGGGTTGCCAAGCTTCCAAAAAACTACTAGTTTGCTGAAATCTCAGCAAACATTTTTCACCAAATCTTGATGATACTTGGTGGTAATGATCAGTTCACTAATCCCACTTGGCTGCCCAACATTCACTCTTCTAGGTTCAAGCGTTCGTTTCCAGTAACAGTTTGAATTTTTAGGTTTCACTCTGTTTACTGTTATATACATAGATGTGTTTGAAACTCTAAATCAAACACGGTTTGTGCTAGCTCCGTGAAACTTGACAAAATGAAGTAGTTCTAAGTTCTATCTCTATGGTTTGTTTCCTCTTGAAGTACCCCATGCAGAGACTGGCGAAGAACACTTTCGTTTGAAAGGGGTTGCCAAGCTTCCAAAAAACTACTCGTTTGCTGAAATCTCAGTAAACATTTTTTCACCAAATCTTGATGATACTTGGTGATAATGATCAGTTCACTAAGCCCACTTGGCTGCCCAACTTTCACTCTTCTAGGTTCAAGCGTTCGTTTCCAGTAACAGTTTGAATTTTTAGGTTTCACTCTGTTTTCTGTTATATAGATAGAAGTGTTTGAAACTCTAAATCAAACACGGTTTGTGCTAGCTCCGTGAAACTTGACAAAATGAAGTAGTTCTAAGTTCTATCTCTATGGTTTGTTTCCTCTTGAAGTACCCCATGCAGAGACTGGCGAAGAACACTTTCGTTTGAAAGGGGTTGCCAAGCTTCCAAAAAACTACTAGTTTGCTGAAATCTCAGCAAACATTTTTTCACCAAATCTTTATGATACTTGGTAGTAATGATCAGTTCACTAAGCCCACTTGGCTGCCCAATTTTCACTCTTCTAGGTTCAAGCGTTCGTTTCCAGTAACACTTTGAATTTTTAGGTTTCACTCTGTTTTCTGCTATATAGATAGATGTGTTTGAAACTCTAAATCAAACACGGTTTGTGCTAGCTCCTTGAAACTTGAGCAAATGAAGTAGTTCTAAGTTCTATCTCTACGGTTTGTTTCCTCTTGAAGTACCCCATGCAGAGACTGGCGAAAAACACTTTAGTTTGAAAGGGGTTGCCAAGCTTCCAAAAAACTACTAGTTTGCTGAAATCTCAGCAAACATTTTTTCACCAAAACTTGATGATACTTGGTGGTAATGATCAGTTCACTAAGCCCACTTGGCTGCCCAATTTTTACTCTTCTAGGTTCAAGCGTTCGTTTCCAGTAACACTTTGAAATTTTAGGTTTCACTCTGTTTTCTGCTATATAGATAGGTGTCTTTGAAACTCTAAATCAAACACGGTTTGTGCTAGCTCCTTGAAACTTGACAAAATGAAGTAGTTGTAAGTTCTATCTCTATGGTTTGTTTCCTCTTGAAGTACCCCATGCAGAGACTGGCGAAAAACACTTTCGTTTGAAAGGGGTTGCCAAGCTTCCAAAAAACTACTAGCTTGCTGAAATCTCAGCAAACATTTTTTCACCAAATCTTGATGATACTGGGTGGTAATGATCAGTTCACTAATCCCACTTGGCTGCCCAATTTTTATTCTTCTAGGTTGAAGCATTCGTTTCCAGTAACAGTTTGAATTTGTAGGTTTCACTCTGTTTTCTCCTACATAGATAGCTGTGTTTGGAATTCTAAATCAAACACGGTTTGTGCTAGCACCTTGAAACTTGACCAAATGAAGTAGTTCTAAGTTCTATCTCTATGGTTTGTTTCCTCTTGAAGTACCCCATGCAGAGACTGGCGAAAAACACTTTCGTTTGAAAGGGGTTGCCAAGCTTCCAGAAAACTACTAGTTTCCTGAAATCTCAGCAAACATTTTTTCACCAAATCTTGATGATACTTGGTGGTAATGATCAGTTCACTAAGCCCACTTGGCTGCCCAACTTTCACTCTTCTAGTTTCAAACGTTCGTTTCCAGTATCAGTTTGAATTTTTAGGTTTCACTATGTTTTCTGTTATATGGATAGATGTGTTTGAAACTCTAAATCAAACACGGTTTGTGCTAGCTCCGTGAAACTTACAAAATGAAGTAGTTCTAAGTTCTATTTCTATGGTTTGTTTCCTCTTGAAATACCCCATGCAGAGACTGGCGAAGAACAATTTCGTTTGGAAGGGGTTGCCAAGCTTCCAAAAAACTACTAGTTTGCTGAAATCTCAGCAAACATTTTTACACCAAATCTTGATGATACTTGGTGGTAATGATCAGTTCACTAAGCCCGCTTGGCTGCCCAATTTACACTCTTCTAGGTTCAAGCGTTCGTTTCCAGTAACACTTTGAAATTTTAGGTTTCACTCTGTTTTCTGCTATATAGATAGATGTGTTTGAAACTCTAAATCAAACACGGTTTGTGCTAGCTCCGTGAAACTTGACAAAATGAAGTAGTTCTAAGTTCTATCTCTATGGTTTGTTTCCTCTTGAAGTACCCCATGCAGAGACTGGCGAAGAACACTTTCGTTTGAAAGGGGTGTGCCAAGCTTCCAAAAAACTACTCGTTTGCTGAAATCTCAGCAAACATTTTTTCAGCAAATCTTGATGATACTTGGTGGTAATGATCAGTTCACTAATCCCACTTGGCTGCCCAACTTTCACTCTTCTAGGTTCAAGCGTTCGTTTCCAGTAACACTTTGAATTGTTAGGTTTCACTCTGTTTTCTGCTATAGAGATAGATGTGTTTGAAACTCTAAATCAAACACGGTTTGTGCTAGCTCCTTGAAACTTGAGCAAATGAAGTAGTTCTAAGTTCTATCTCTATGGTTTGTTTCCTCTTGAAGTACCCCATGCAGAGACTGGCGAAAAACACTTTCGTTTGAAAGGGGTTGCCAAGCTTCCAAAAAACTTCTCGTTTGCTGAAATCTCAGCAAACATTTTTTCACCAAAACTTGATGATACTTGGTGGTAATGATCAGTTCACTAATCCCACTTGGCTGCCCAATTTTTATTCATCTAGGTTGAAGCATTCGTTTCCAGTAACAGTTTGAATTTGTAGGTTTCACTCTGTTTTCTCCTACATAGATAGCTGTGTTTGGAATTTTAAATCAAACACGGTTTGTGCTATCTCCTTGAAACTTGACCAAATGAAGTAGTTCTAAGTTCTATCTCTATGGTTTGTTTCCTCTTGAAGTACCCCATGGAGAACTGGCGAAAACCACTTTCATTTGAAAGGGGTTGCCAAGCTTCCAAAAAACTACTAGTTTGCTGAAATCTCAGCAAACATTTTTTCACCAAATCTTGATGATACTTGGTGGTAATGATCAGTTCACTAAGCCCACTTGGGTGCCGAACTTTCACTCTTCTAGGTTCAAGCGTTCGTTTCCAGTAACAGTTTGAATTTTTAGGTTTCACTCTGTTTTCTGCTATATAGATAGATGTCTCGAAACTCTAAATCAAACACGGTTTGTGCTAGCTCCGTGAAACTTGAAAAAATGAAGTAGTTCTAAGTTCTATCTCTATGGTTTGTTTCCTCTTGAAGTACCCCATGCAGAGACTGGCGAAAAACACTTTCGTTTGAAAGGGGTTGCCAAGCTTCCAAAAAACTACTAGTTTGCTGAAATCTCAGCAAACATTTTTTCACCAAATCTTGATGATACTTGGTGGTAATGATCAGTTCACTAAGCCCACTTGGCTGCCCAATTTTCACTCTTCTAGGTTCAAGCGTTCGTTTCCAGTAACACTTTGAAATTTATGTTTCACTCTGTTTTCTGCTATATAGATAGATGTGTTTGAAACTCTAAATCAAACACGGTTTGTGCTAGCTCCGTGAAACTTGACAAAATGAAGTAGTTCTATCTCTATGGTTTGTTTCCTCTTGAAGTACCCCATGCAGAGACTGGCGAAAAACACTTCCGTTTGAAAGGGGTTGCCAAGCTTCCAAAAAACTACTAGTTTGCTGAAATCTCAGCAAACATTTTTTCACCAAATCTTGATGATACTTGGTGGTAATGATCAGTTCACTAATCCCACTTGGCTGCCCAAATTTTATTCTTCTAGGTTGAAGCTTTCGTTTCCAGTAACAGTTTGAATTTTTAGGTTTCACTCTGTTTTCTCCTACATAGATAGCTGTGTTTGGAATTCTAAATCAAACACGGTTTGTGCTAGCTCCTTGAATCTTGACCAAATGAAGTAGTTCTAAGTTCTAATTCCATGGTTTGTTTCCTCTTGAAGTACCCCATGCAGAGACAGGCGAAGAACACTTTCATTTGAAAGGGGTTGCCAAGCTTCCAAAAAACTTCTCGTTTGCTGAAATCTCAGCAAACATTTTTTCACCAAAACTTGATGATACTTGGTGGTAATGATCAGTTCACTAAGCCCACTTGGCTGCCCAATTTTTACTCTTCTAGGTTCAAGCGTTCGTTTCCAGTAACACTTTGAAATTTTAGGTTTCACTCTGTTTTCTGCTATATAGATAGGTGTCTTTGAAACTCTAAATCAAACACGGTTTGTGCTAGCTCCTTGAAACTTGACAAAATGAAGTAGTTGTAAGTTCTATCTCTATGGTTTGTTTCCTCTTGAAGTACCCCATGCAGAGACTGGCGAAAAACACTTTCGTTTGAAAGGGGTTGCCAAGCTTCCAAAAAACTACTAGTTTGCTGAAATCTCAGCAAACATTTTTTCACCAAATCTTGATGATACTGGGTGGTAATGATCAGTTCACCAATCCCACTTGGCTGCCCAATTTTTATTCTTCTAGGTTGAAGCATTCGTTTCCAGTAACAGTTTGAATTTGTAGGTTTCACTCTGTTTTCTCCTACATAGATAGCTGTGTTTGGAATTCTAAATCAAACACGGTTTGTGCTAGCACCTTGAAACTTGACCAAATGAAGTAGTTCTAAGTTCTATCTCTATGGTTTGTTTCCTCTTGAAGTACCCCATGCAGAGACTGGCGAAAAACACTTTCGTTTGAAAGGGGTTGCCAAGCTTCCAGAAAACTACTAGTTTCCTGAAATCTCAGCAAACATTTTTTCACCAAATCTTGATGATACTTGGTGGTAATGATCAGTTCACTAAGCCCACTTGGCTGCCCAACTTTCACTCTTCTAGTTTCAAACGTTCGTTTCCAGTAACAGTTTGAATTTTTAGGTTTCACTCTGTTTTCTGTTATATGGATAGATGTGTTTGAAACTCTAAATCAAACACGGTTTGTGCTAGCTCCGTGAAACTTACAAATGAAGTAGTTCTAAGTTCTATTTCTATGGTTTGTTTCCTCTTGAAGTACCCCATGCAGAGACTGGCGAAGAACAATTTCGTTTGGAAGGGGTTGCCAAGCTTCCAAAAAACTACTAGTTTGCTGAAATCTCAGCAAACATTTTTACACCAAATCTTGATGATACTTGGTGGTAATGATCAGTTCACTAAGCCCGCTTGGCTGCCCAATTTACACTCTTCTAGGTTCAAGCGTTCGTTTCCAGTAACACTTTGAAATTTTAGGTTTCACTCTGTTTTCTGCTATATAGATAGATGTGTTTGAAACTCTAAATCAAACACGGTTTGTGCTAGCTCCGTGAAACTTGACAAAATGAAGTAGTTCTAAGTTCTATCTCTATGGTTTGTTTCCTCTTGAAGTACCCCATGCAGAGACTGGCGAAGAACACTTTCGTTTGAAAGGGGTGTGCCAAGCTTCCAAAAAACTACTCGTTTGCTGAAATCTCAGCAAACATTTTTTCAGCAAATCTTGATGATACTTGGTGGTAATGATCAGTTCACTAATCCCACTTGGCTGCCCAACTTTCACTCTTCTAGGTTCAAGCGTTCGTTTCCAGTAACACTTTGAATTGTTAGGTTTCACTCTGTTTTCTGCTATAGAGATAGATGTGTTTGAAACTCTAAATCAAACACGGTTTGTGCTAGCTCCTTGAAACTTGAGCAAATGAAGTAGTTCTAAGTTCTATCTCTATGGTTTGTTTCCTCTTGAAGTACCCCATGCAGAGACTGGCGAAAAACACTTTCGTTTGAAAGGGGTTGCCAAGCTTCCAAAAAACTTCTCGTTTGCTGAAATCTCAGCAAACATTTTTTCACCAAAACTTGATGATACTTGGTGGTAATGATCAGTTCACTAATCCCACTTGGCTGCCCAATTTTTATTCATCTAGGTTGAAGCATTCGTTTCCAGTAACAGTTTGAATTTGTAGGTTTCACTCTGTTTTCTGATACATAGATAGCTGTGTTTGGAATTTTAAATCAAACACGGTTTGTGCTATCTCCTTGAAACTTGACCAAATGAAGTAGTTCTAAGTTCTATCTCTATGGTTTGTTTCCTCTTGAAGTACCCCATGCAGAACTGGCGAAAAACACTTTCATTTGAAAGGGGTTGCCAAGCTTCCAAAAAACTACTAGTTTGCTGAAATCTCAGCAAACATTTTTTCACCAAATCTTGATGATACTTGGTGGTAATGATCAGTTCACTAAGCCCACTTGGGTGCCGAACTTTCACTCTTCTAGGTTCAAGCGTTCGTTTCCAGTAACACTTTGAAATTTATGTTTCACTCTGTTTTCTGCTATATAGATAGATGTGTTTGAAACTCTAAATCAAACACGGTTTGTGCTAGCTCCGTGAAACTTGACAAAATGAAGTAGTTCTATCTCTATGGTTTGTTTCCTCTTGAAGTACCCCATGCAGAGACTGGCGAAAAACACTTCCGTTTGAAAGGGGTTGCCAAGCTTCCAAAAAACTACTAGTTTGCTGAAATCTCAGCAAACATTTTTTCACCAAATCTTGATGATACTTGGTGGTAATGATCAGTTCACTAATCCCACTTGGCTGCCCAAATTTTATTCTTCTAGGTTGAAGCTTTCGTTTCCAGTAACAGTTTGAATTTTTAGGTTTCACTCTGTTTTCTCCTACATAGATAGCTGTGTTTGGAATTCTAAATCAAACATGGTTTGTGCTAGCTCCTTGAATCTTGACCAAATGAAGTAGTTCTAAGTTCTAATTCCATGGTTTGTTTCCTCTTGAAGTACCCCATGCAGAGACTGGCGAAGAACACTTCCGTTTGAAAGGGGTTGCCAAGCTTCCAAAAAACTACTAGTTTGCTGAAATCTCAGCAAACATTTTTTCACCAAATCTTGATGATACTTGGTGGTAATGATCAGTTCACTAATCCCACTTGGCTGCCCAAATTTTATTCTTCTAGGTTGAAGCTTTCGTTTCCAGTAACAGTTTGAATTTTTAGGTTTCACTCTGTTTTCTCCTACATAGATAGCTGTGTTTGGAATTCTAAATCAAACACGGTTTGTGCTAGCTCCTTGAATCTTGACCAAATGAAGTAGTTCTAAGTTCTAATTCCATGGTTTGTTTCCTCTTGAAGTACCCCATGCAGAGACAGGCGAAGAACACTTTCATTTGAAAGGGGTTGCCAAGCTTCCAAAAAACTTCTCGTTTGCTGAAATCTCAGCAAACATTTTTTCACCAAAACTTGATGATACTTGGTGGTAATGATCAGTTCACTAAGCCCACTTGGCTGCCCAATTTTTACTCTTCTAGGTTCAAGCGTTCGTTTCCAGTAACACTTTGAAATTTTAGGTTTCACTCTGTTTTCTGCTATATAGATAGGTGTCTTTGAAACTCTAAATCAAACACGGTTTGTGCTAGCTCCTTGAAACTTGACAAAATGAAGTAGTTGTAAGTTCTATCTCTATGGTTTGTTTCCTCTTGAAGTACCCCATGCAGAGACTGGCGAAAAACACTTTCGTTTGAAAGGGGTTGCCAAGCTTCCAAAAACTACTAGTTTGCTGAAATCTCAGCAAACATTTTTTCACCAAATCTTGATGATACTGGGTGGTAATGATCAGTTCACCAATCCCACTTGGCTGCCCAATTTTTATTCTTCTAGGTTGAAGCATTCGTTTCCAGTAACAGTTTGAATTTGTAGGTTTCACTCTGTTTTCTCCTACATAGATAGCTGTGTTTGGAATTCTAAATCAAACACGGTTTGTGCTAGCACCCTTGAAACTTGACCAAATGAAGT